>NC_135096.1:17889247-17989247 GCF_051107435.1 Chaetodon auriga | reverse complement strand
TAGCATGTGATTAGAGAGTCATTATGAGCTGCTCAGCGCCCCACCGTCCCGCTCGTTTGGAGCCACGGTGTCAAGTGAGAGAGCTACAGAAACCACACACACACACACACACACACACACACAGACACACGCTGTGTCCTGACAGTGTTTGATTTCTCCTCCTCAGGAACCCAGGCGGACGGGGCTTACAGGAGTCGTTGGAGAGTCGTGCTGGGATTCAACCCTGTGAGTCCAAATCTTCTTCGCTTTGATTGGACGTAAAAAACGTGAAACATTTTATTTCCACGTTTCTTTTTGCTCGGAACAAATAACATTTGTGCATATTTTCATCAAATCTGTGTGTGCAATGTCACGTTTATATCGCATCAACAGAAATCTATTTAAAACTTTTCAGTGTTTCTAAAGAGTTTTTCTCATTAATTAAAATTATGTGTGTGTGTTAATTCATCCATGAATGTCTGTATATCATATTTATTCACAGTAGGAAGTGTGTGTGTGTGTGTGTGTGTGTGTGTGTGTGTGTGTGTGTGTGTGCTGCATAATTAGTCAGAAAACATCTTATTAAAAAATTTAAAAAGAACAAAGTGGTGATTTTTTTTTTTTTTTTTACAACAATTAACAAAATCCAAGTTGGCTGTTAACTGTGTGTGTGTGTGTGTGTGTATGTGTGTGTGTGTGTGTGTGTGTGTGTGTGTGTGTGTGTGTGTCAGGCTGGTCATTGTGCTCAGCTGGAGGAGGCGGAGCTTATCCTTATGGCAGCAGCCTCCCGCTGACGTCACATCATCACCACGGTTACAAACACCATGGTTACCCGGGGCGACACACACCTTACCCCCCCGCCTACCTGCCGCACCGCTCACACCCGTCAGGTGAGGTCAGGTGACTCTTTCAGGCAAACACACATCTACAAACACACATATGAAGTATGAAAACAGACATTTCTGTACATATCTGCAGCAATACTTGCTGTGTATTTACACTGTGTACTGTGTGTACTGTGTGTACTGTGGTTAAGAATCAGGATTTACCTCCATGTTTACTTCCTGTTTACTTCCTGTTCTGTCAGTTTGTCTGTCTGATGGTGTTCAGGTGTTGTCAGACGGATGGAGCAGCTCCTCCCCTCGTCCCGCCTCCTCCTCTTCCTCTGTGTCCTCCTCCTCCTCTCTTCCCCTCACCAGCAGTGCTTCTTCCTCACAGCCGCCTCCTCCTCCTCCTCACACCTCCAGGTGAGCCTCACATGGTGACAGGAAGTCCAGGTAGAACTGAAACCTGCTGCTCAGAGAGGTGACTTTGTATGTGTGTGTGTGTGTGTGTGTGTGTGTGTGTTCAGTCAGTATCCCTGCCTGTGGACGGTTGGATGCAGTGAGCTAAGCCCCTCCCACTCGCCATGCCCCGCTCTCCACGGACCAATCAGCAGCGAGAGCCTCATGCAGCCTCCCAGTCACGGCCGAGTGGGCGGTGCTGGATGGCCACCTGGCCCCACCCACTCGTTCTGAGGAGGGACGTGATTGGCTGAATGGAAGTGATCGCTCTGACTGCTGCTGCTGGTCACCAGTATGTACCAGTACCTGTTTGTACACACCAGTAGCCTCAGGCGATGGTGTATTCTGGTTGATACGAGTTACTTTTGTTCAACGTACTGGTTTGCACAAGCTGCTAACTGACGCCAACTGGTCTCTACTGGGGACAATTTGCACCTGCAGTGCTTCACAGCTCTGATGGCTACTGGTGAGTGTTCGTACATACTGGTATCTGCTGGTGGCTCCCTGTAAGTACTGGAGTTTATTGTTCTGTACTGGTACCTTTATCCACTGATGGTCTCATCCTTCTACTGGGGCTACCAGTACGTACTGGAGACTAACTGCACGTACTGGTCGCCCCTGTTTTCTACATGCACGTACTACAAGTACTGGTACATACTGCACAGCTGGTGGCCACCTGTGAGTACTGGTAGCCCATTGTACATACTGGTAGGCAACCTAGAAGTGCTGGTGGTGTATTTTGCAAACTGGTTGTTACTGGTATCCACTGGTGGCGTAGTAGACTCAGGTGGCCACTGCTGAGACCCGAAGGGAACTTCATGCAGGTGCCTGGTATCTACCAGCGGCTAATGGAGCTACGTGTGGCTGCAGGTGGCTTCTGGCAGCCAGCAGCGATCAATAACAGCTAATAGCTACTTTTCCCAGCTCACATCTGATTGGTGGAAACCACTGATACGTGCTGGTAACCTTTGGCTGCCAGTGGCTTGTTAAGCTGTGAGTTCTGTGTAGATGATCATTTTATTTCAATGAACACAGAGAATGAGTGTCAGAGTTAAAAACAGACAGGTCTCAGCTCTGGGAGCTTTTCCTTCCCTTCGCTCAGTTGTGGTGAACATCACGGTCACATGACCTACCCACCTAAAGCCACATGCATGTTATCGTTGTTGGTGTTCTGGCGCCCCCTGGTGTCAAGTTATGGCCACCAGCTGGTCTGCAGCACAGAAAATAATATTTGATTGATATTTATTTAGTTTTAATCACAGCAACGATGTAAAAAGTACTTCCTGTCCAGTTTTCTTTCAGCTGCTGTGTTGATCGTCTCGTTGTTTCTCTGCTTCTGTCGTTGAAAAGCAGAAAAATGTTTAAAACGAAAAAAAGAAAATGTTCAGTTTCACGTCCTGAATTGTCGTTCTGCTCTTTGTTGTTTCATGGCTGAGACGGAAAGAGAGATGCTGACTGTCAACCTGCTCTGTGTCAATAAAGCTTTAAAGGACGTTTGCTTGTCTTTCCTTTGTTTCTGCAGAGCTGCTTTAACTGAAAAGAAGAAACATCAGTCTGAACATGTCGAAGCTAATCAATCATAATTGTCCTTTGAAGTGAAAATGATCAGATTTGAGTCTTTTCGTGTGAAATGACGTCATGTTGTGGACGTAAATGATGTTCTGTGAATTTCTGTGTGCTGTATGTTTGTTCTAGTCCACAGGTGTCTCTCAGCAAAGTCGCCTGTTTGGATTCAATAAAATGATGATGATGATGCTGATGATGAGGACACTTTTCATTTCATGTTTTATCTTGACACAAAGTAATTTTCCTCTTTAAATCTGTGAAGTGTTCGATGGCGTTTGACCAGCAGGTGTCTCCACTGAGGCTGAACGTTTAAAACCAGCTTCAGGCTGAGCTAAAACTGAAGCTCAGATCACTGAAATCTCACTTTGAAATAATCTGAACTGTTGACAGAAAACTGCAGAGGAAGAAGTTTGAATGAGCAGAGTGTGAAGAAGCGTTTCATTCAAAAAGACCTTTATTGATCTCTCAGTCCAGCTCGATCGGTTTTGTTTGACCTTTAAAGCAGAAACAGACAAACTGAGGAAAACGCTCAGAGACCAGAGCTGGTTTGATGGTTTGATGGTTTCCAGAAAAAAATCACATCAAAGTTCATGGAAACGTCTTCCTGGATTAAAACTCCTCTGAGCCCTGAAGCTCCGTCTGGAAACACTGACGCCGACTCTCAAACTGCTCAACAGTCACATGTCAACAAACACCTGGAGTCCTTCATCACTTATCATCCTCCTCCCCCTCCCCCTCCTCCCGGGCGTTGCAGCGGCTGCAGTGCCTCCTGAAGCCTCCCAGGAAGTGAGACCTGAAGCAGCAGAAGGGGCAGGCGTAGCGTCCGGGCCGATGAGCCGCCCTGACGTGCTGCTGCAGCCGGCTGGGCAGGAAGAAGGAGCGTTTGCAGTCTTTGCAGCTGTAGGGACGCTCCACGTCGTGGCTGCGCACCACGTGACTGATGGCGAAACCTGCAAGGACGCGCACAGGGACAGGTGAACCCACAGGTGAGACACAGCTTCAGCTTTAAGAAGGTGAAGCTCCAACACAGACGAGCGTTTGGCAACAACATCAGTGGCGGACTGCGTTTATGTGACAGTCAGTCAGTTTAAAAACAAGATTGAAGAGTTTAAAATGTGTTTCGTTCTAAATGAAATGAGCAGTTTAGAAAAGTTCAGCTGAAAGCATCAATCGATCGATCAGTTTGACACAAAATCAATCGTTTCAATCAGAGTTTGAATCATTTCAGATGCAAAAACATTTCAGGATTCCTGTTTCTCACACATGAGCGTTTGCTGCTTAACTCTGTCAGCAGGCCAGCTGCATTGTGGGTAATGTAGGCGTGGGGTTTTGGCAGGATGAAGAGTGTGTGGATGAAGACATGAAGATCTCTGGTTCTGCTGCTTTTCTTTAAACTGACTGTTATCAAATAAATCTGTGGACGACTTTTTGACCCTTTAAGAACTTCACGTTTCCGTGTGAGACACGTGGACAGCTGGGAGGCGTTGGACATGTTGGACACCTACAGAAACACCACGATGGATGGCGGTACCTTTGAGTTTGGTCTTCCAGCCGCAGATCAGACAGACGAAGCGGTTGGAGCTGAAGCGGACCACTTTGGCCGTGGCCTCCATTTCCTCCTTCAGCAGCTCCCCGCTCAGCCCGGCCGCTGCCTCCTCCTCCTCCGGCCCGCTGGTCTGGGTGTGTTTGGCAGTGGCGGCGTCCCGTCTGATGGCCTGGGTGGCGTACGCTTTGGGGATGTTGTGCTTATGCACCACGTGGTTGATCCCCAGACCTTTCAGCTTGTTCTTCCAGCCGCAGATCAGGCAGCGGTAACCGGCGCCGTCTCCATTGTGCCCCTCCCTTTCCTCCTCCTCGCAGCCCCTCTTTCTTTTCAGAGTGTCCTTCTTTCTCTCCTCCTCTCCTTCCTCCTCCTCTCCCACCTTCTCCTCCCCCCTCTCGCTCCCGTCGTCTCCTCCTCCCGCCTCCCTCTCGTCCATGCAGTGTTTGGAGATGATGTGCTTGTACAGCTTGGTGAAGTCTCGGCTGGTGTAGAAGCAGTCGGAGCAGTGGAACAGCCGGGCGGTGCTCTGGTACATCAAGATGTTCCCGAGGCGACCGACCGCCACGTCGTCCAGGCAGGTGGGGTGAGACGCCGCCATGTGGGACAGCTGGTGGGCGTGGCTCTTGGAGAAATGGCCGCAGAGGGGGCACTGGAGGTGAGCCGCGACGCCGCCGCCCACTTCACCGCGAGTCTGAACGATGACAGACATGGCCGCTTCTACAGAGGCTGGACAGAAATGAATAAAGGTTCACACATTCAAAAACAGGTGGTCAGAATGTGAACATGGCAGCAGCAGAAATAATAATCCGTCAGTTCATTGGTGAGTGAGGTTCTTTTCCTCTAACAAAGCTACGACACTCTGATCAATGCAGATCATTGACCTGATCGATGGTGTAGAACCTCAGAGGTGTTCTTTGGCTCCTGGTTCCCAGCTGACTCGGACAGATCCAGCAGAGCCTCTGCACCTTCTCGCCGTCTTTGCTGGTCTTCTGTGGACGCCATCCTCTCCTCTTCATCATGACCCAGCTTCACTGTCGGAGCCCAGTCCACAGACTGAGTGTCCTTCAACGCACTCGGGCAGCCTAAAGACAACTACACTGTCAAAACACTTCAGCTCAGAGTTAGCTACCTTTCATTTACAGGACGACAAACTCCAACAGAGCAGACCAGAAACAAGAACTCTGACGTTACAGTCAGGAAACAGTTAGCCTGCTAGCTAGCTGCTAAACTTACCTTTAACGAAGTGGTCACTGCACACGCGAGCATTATCCGACTCAGCTCCTTTCGATCGCGGACAAATGTTCTCCAGCCATTTTTTCCGCCGTTTTTCGGTCAGTGTCTTGCATTTATCTCCCTTATGAACAACAACTTTTGGTACTCGATAAAAGCTCCGCGTTTTTTCGCGGTTTGATCGATTTGAGCAACCGTTAACGACGCAAAACATCGGCATTTTGAGCGTGTTTACGGTGCTTCCGTAACAGACTGTCACGTCCTGCCCTCCATCTGCAATTCGCGCCTCAACAAAACAGGGACGTGACGTCATATGCAAAGAAGCGATAGAAAAGACGTGCCATCCACCCGGAAGTACCCCGGTCTGCGGCGTTTTAAAGTCTCTAAAATGTTTTTTGTTAGTATAAAAGAAGTCAAATTTAGGCAAATCAAATGAACAAAAACATGGAATCAGTTGCAGTATTCATCTTGTTTTCTTAAATTGTGAAAGAAAACTCCAGTCGAAAATGTATTCATTCATCGAACCACCGGAAGCCGACCAGACCAACCCGGAAGTTTTTGAGTCGTGTTGAGCATGGTGTGCGTAACCGCAAAACAGTCCGGGTTTGTCTTTGAATGAACCGACTCCGGATGATTTAATCTCGATTAAAGATTAAATTTAAAGGTGTGTGGTTGGATTTGTTTTTTATGTTCATGAGAGATTTTGTTTTGCGTTTGAAGCCTTAAAACTGCGATTTAACGCCTGTTTTTAACCTGAAGAGGAAGATTAACGCGTTCGTTAGCATGTTAGCTGTTGCTCTGTTAAATTTGAATGAGCAGAATTAAAACCTGACACTTCTTCCTTTTGAAATTAAAACTTTGTACATACAGCTGTAACGATTAATAGATCATTCTTAAATTTGGATGACAAATCGATTTTTTTCATGGATTTTCCCGAAATTCTTCAGCATCTGTAACGTTAATGTGAAGATTTTATGTCTGACAAAATTAATTCTCTGCCGATAGCTGAAGTGTTTTCTGCTGACCGCATTTTAAGGTGGAAATGAGAAGTTTGTTCCTGTTCATGTGTGTTTTCAGGTTGACGTGCCTGCCATGGCTCACATCACTATCAACCAGTACCTGCAACAGGTAACCTCCGACCTCTTGTACAATCTGGTGACTAATAGTAGCTGCTAGCTTACTGCTAATGACAGAATTATACTGTACTGGTTACTCCCTGTCAGTAGTGGACTGGTGATGACCACGTGACCACCAGGGGTATTCAGATCTACACTCAGACTGGTGGAGTCATTGCCTTCTTCTTCGTTGGTGCTTTTCTCCTGCAGGTTTATGAGGCCATCGACAACCATGAGGGCTCGTTCTGTGCTGAGCTGCTCTCCTTCAAACACCCGCACGTCGCCAACCCACGTCTCCAGGTGAGGCTCCGTCCACTCAGGTAGACGCACAGCGCACGGCTGGGATACGGCCTCACCCCTCTGTGTGTGTGTGTGTGTGTGTGTGTGTGTGTGTGTGTGTGTGTGTGTGTGTGTGTGTGTGTTTCAGCTGGCCAGTCCTGAAGAAAAATGTCAGCAGCTACTGGAGCCGCCGTACGATGAGATGGTCGCAGCCCACCTCAGGTAGGACAGCCAGCCATCCATCAGAGGTCAATCAGATCAGTGATTGTTGATTATTTGGATGAGAGAGGTGGTCAGTGAAAGTCATTGCGCCTGAACAAACGCACACCCCTGCATTGATTGGATGATGTGGGGCCTCAGCCTCACCTGACAGGAAGCTTCAGTGGAACAGCTTATCAGATATTACCCTTCACACCTGGACTGTGTGTTTGTGTTCCAGGTGCACTTATGCGGTGGCCAATCATGACTTTGTTGAAGCCTACAAGTTCCAAACCCTCGTCGTCCAATATCCTTCATGAAGAAATCACACACACACACACACACACACACACAATGAAATAAACACAGTGTGACTGTGAAACATGTGATGCTGCTTAAATCAATCATCAATAATCGATCAGCGTCGATCCTTGACCTCTCACGTCCTTCCTGAGGGCCTTCCAGTCCCATAAAGAAGAGAACTGGTGAGTAAACACAGATGTTCATGCCAGAGGTATATTAGCTTAGCTTAGCACAAAGACTGGAAGCAGGTGGAAACTGTTAGCTTTGCTGTGGCTCTCTGCAGGATGATGAGTGTGTGTTGGTTTGTGCTTTCAGGGCTCTGCCGGTGATGTTCGCCGTCACGCTGGATCTCAGGATATTTGCCAACAATGTCAGAGGCTTGTGTGAAATAATGATGAAGATGATGATGATGATGATGATAATGATTGAAGAGAGCTGGGGTTGAGCTGTGTATGTGTGTGTTCAGGCCGAGCAGCAGTTGCAGAAGAAGGGCAAAGGTCAGCCGGGCGAGATGTTGGAGAAAGCAGCAGAGCAGCTGATGAGCTGCTTCAGAGTGTGTGCCAGCGACAAGTCAGTACACACACACACACACACACACACACACACACACACACACACACTTGTCTTTATGCTCCCTCCCTCTTTTATCACCACCAACTGCGGTTTTTGTCCCTGGCCTCCTCTTTGTTTGTTGTGGTAAACCTCATCGTCCTCCTTCTTCGTCGCTGTGCTCGTCTTTCAGCCGTGCGGGGATCGACGACTCGAAGAAGTGGGGGATGATGTTTCTGAGCAACCAGCTCTTCAAGATCTACTTCAAGGTCTGAACTGAGTCTGATTCCTCCTCAAATCAACGTCTGCCTTGTTGTTGATGTTGTCTCAGTGTTCGCTTCATTTGTCACATCTTGATTTTTCGATGTGTTTGCGATCATCAGATCAATAAGCTGCACCTGTGCAAGCCTCTGATCAGAGCCATCGACAGCTCCAACCTGAAGAACGACTACAGTCCAGCTCAGAAGGTCACCTACAAATACTACGTGGGCCGCAAAGCCATGTTCGACAGCGACTTCAAGCCCGGTAACGCTCGCCACGCTGCAGCGGTGGTACTACTGCAGTACTTCACAGTATTTCCATGTACTGCTGAACTTTCTGTGCTGATGGCTCTGAATGACAAACAGTGTAAACATCAGGAAGCTTTCTGTTTATTTGGTGTTTATCCGACAGCCTCGGGTGTGTTTGTCATGTGATTGTGTCTCTGCAGCGGAGGAGTTCCTCTCGTACGCCTTCCATCACTGCCATCACTCCAGTCAGAAGAACAAGAGGATGATCCTCATCTACCTGCTGCCCGTCAAGATGCTGCTGGTGAGAAACTCAGCTCCTCACATTTGAACCAGTCGGTTAAATCCGATCCCAGTGCTCCCAGTGTGACTGCAGGTTGTTGCTGGTGTTTCAGGGTCACATGCCGACTCATCAGCTGCTGAAGAAATACGACCTCATGCAGTTTTCCGACGTCACCAAAGCTGTGAGGTAAGAGGATGCGGTGAGGCAGGAAGTGACATCACGCCGTCAGGTGTACTCGCCGCTGAACCGTGTCTGTGTCTCAGTGAAGGAAACCTGCTGCTGCTGAACGAGGCGCTGTCCAAACACGAGACCTTCTTCATCCGCTGCGGCATCTTCCTCATCCTGGAGAAGCTCAAGATCATCACCTACAGGAACCTCTTCAAGAAAGTGTGAGTTCAGCTGCACGCCGGTGTCCCCGGTGGACCCTTTCACCTGTCATTTGTTGTTACCGTGAGTTTGAGCCCCGGGTGAGCTCCGCTGGCTTCTGTCCGCAGGTATCTGCTGCTCAGGACTCACCAGCTGCCGCTCGACGCCTTCCTGGTGGCTCTGAGGATGATGCAGCTGGAGGACGTGGACATCGACGAGGTGCAGTGTATCCTGGCCAACCTCATCTACATGGTGAGGTCACACACACGTCCAGGTGTTCACCTGGTTCACGACAGGAAGTGGACCGACGTTCACCTCTTCTTCTTCTTCTGTGTTTTCTGCTTCTCAGGGTCACATCAAAGGTTACATCTCCCACCAGCACCAGAAGCTTGTGGTCAGCAAACAGAACCCGTTCCCTCCTCTCTCCTCTGTCTCCTAGACTACGTTACCCACAATCCCCTCTGGCCGTGACGCTCTACAGGAAAACTTTTTCTATTCAATTCATCCTTTTTTTATTTTGTACTGTAAAAAGTTGTTGAATAAAACAGATTTTGGTTTGTACAGTGTGTGATTGATTATTGAACCAAACTTCTCTTTATTGATACAGTCTGTGTTCCTGGAGGCTTTGGATAGTGCATTGTGGGTATTGAAGTCTTTATTTCAGGTGGTTAATGTATTTGCTCAAAAACACTTTTTGTTTTTCAGCACTTTAATTCATGACAAACGTAAATTTGTAGATTTTACACACTGGACCTTTAAAAAATGACAGATTTGAGTTTTATACATTTGGTCTCATCAGTTCAGTTTGGATCCTTGTGACATATAACGTTAAAACAGGAAGTAAAGTTTCCCGTGACACTGCATTTTTACTTCCATCATTTGGAAGTTTTCACTTCCAAACAGGAAGTTGGGCAGAATCAAACACGCTGTGAGATCATTCCAAACTGTAAATCCCTCTGATGCTCTCGAACGCTCGGTAGAAACCAGACCACCAGGACCAGACCCTCGAGACACTGGAACCACAAGCATTGACCAATAAACCGCAAGCACATGACAGCACACACGACACAACGCACATCAAGATTCGTCGGTTTGAGGCGACGCCTCTGAATGTCCTGATTCGGGGACGTCCCTCATACGAACACCATCAATAACCGTCGACATTATTTTGTCCATTGAAGACATTTTGAGTTAACAGAAGGTTTGATGATGAAGAGACTTTTAAAGATGGTGGCGTTGTTAGCGATTCTCGGGATACTGCGCGACTTGGGGGGTCATGTGATCCTCGGCGGTCTCCAGCCTCGGTTTGATCCAGCCCAGGTAGCGGGAAAGTTTGGTGAACACCAGACCGCTGCCGTCACAGCCTGCGGACGACGACATCAGCAGCCCGGTCAGAAACGCCGTCTCTCGGTCCACGGTGGCGACGGGCATCCCGGGCAGCAGAGCGCCACACGGGCTGGTTTCTGAGCTCCTGTGCTTTTGAATCTTTGAACTTTCATTCGTTTCTGCTCCACTCGGCGTCAGCGATGTTCCATTCTGACTGTTTGGGGTTTGATTCTGGTTCTCACCCTCTGCTGCTCCACCCGGCCTCTCCTGGACTCCATTTTGGTTCCCTGGATGTCCGATCCACCCCCCCGCCGCTCCGCTCCCCCTACTCATGCAGAACATTTTGTTGCTGAGCGAATGCGAGACGTTCAGCTGATGCCGACACTCGTCTAACGTCATGTAGACCAGCTCCTGGGTCCGCCCGTCCCCCGGTCTCTCAGTGATGCCCGTCCTCCCAGAATGCATCAGGATGTTTTCGCTGAAGTCCCTGGTGGGCAGGCAGAGGTGGATGAGGGAGGGGCTGAAAGTCAGGGGGCGGGACAGCTCGATGAGGGCGAGGTCGTTGTCGAGGTGATGTGTATGGAAACGTTCATGGATGTACAGCGCCCGGACGGGGACGAGCGTCTTCCCGTCACCTGGAAACGAGAGACGAGACGTGTAAACGGTGACATGTTTGTGAAGCTCAGACTCTGAAAATAAACGTGTAAAGTGTTTGGTGAATTCAGTTCAGACCAGCGAGCACATAGAAGTTTGAGGGTCGGAGGTCAGGTTCCAGGAGGAGGCAGCGGGCGGCGGTCAGGACGGAGAATCGACCCAGCACCACGCCACCACACACCTCCACCTGTCTGCTGTTCAGCAGAGACACCTGGAGACAAAGACACCTGATCAGTCCTGAAGATTGATGATTGATTAAAGAAGATGGCTGGGGAGCTGATGCTGCACTCTGATTGGCTGACGGCATCTTACCTGCCAGGGACATTTTCCATGGAGACACGTGGCCACTGTCGCGTTGAACTTTTCGGGAAGTCTTCCACAGGGAAACGACACTGAGGACACACAGAGTGGCTGTTAACCAGTTTGAACTGGTTGGGTAAACGTGTTGTTGTTGGTGTTTATGGGGGGGGTTTGTCAGACCTTCAGGCACGCAGCTCCGTCCGTCGGCCTGTAGCTTGAATCCCGACATGCAGGAGCAGGTGAAGGTGTTGTAGGACGCCGTGCACAGCTGGTGACAAGCTTGAGGACCTTCTGTGGGACACTCGGAGTTTTCTGAAACAGACGTAAAGTCATGAGGGAGAAGACAAGCTTCTGGCCCCCCTCAGTGGGGGGGGGGGCGTGGTCAGCTGAGCTATGGGCGTGGTCCAACCTGTTGTGGCGGTTTGTGCTGCCGAGGGTGGCTTTCCTTGGCCCAGTGCTCCCAGTTCACATGCCGGTCCATGATGGGGGGCGGGGCAGGAGCAGTGGAACCCCCCCACCTTGTCGGTGCAGTTCCCTCCGTGGAGGCAGGGGTTCGGCTCGCACTGGTTCCCATCTGCTCAGAGAACAGCTGATCAATCAGACTGATGGGACTGGCTGAACCCAGTTTGAGTTATAATGATAATAAAAGTGAAGTTTGTTTAGTTTCACCGATAAAAACAGAAATTTAAAGCTGCGGTGAAGGAAACTGACCGTAGTAAACAGTCCAGAACGCCATCTGTGGAGAAGAAACACAAAACAGTTTCCTGCTTTTCAGTTTTTTTTTCAGTTTCGAGTCTAAATTTCTCATAACAGCCACAGAACATCAGAACTATCGTCCCTGGTGAGAATCTGACCGTCGTGTCGGTGTCCTCGAAGTACTCGCGGGCCTCCTCGTAGCTGCACAGCTCCTCGTAACACTCCCGCTCCAGGTTCCCCTGCAGGATCTCCTCCACCAGGAACAGGTTGGCCCGTTTGGACCTCAGGAACACATCGTGGGCCCCCGGAGCCCCGAACACTGCAGGGACAAGACCGACCGATGAAGGAGCAGAACCTGAGCCCACACAGGAAGACCACATCCTTTCAAAGTGGATATACGAGGTTTCCACTGGACAGGAAAGTCACTAGTAACTAAAGTTATCGGTGTGTGAAGTCGTTGGTCTGAGATGCAGTTGGCGATGAATTGAAACAACAATAAAATCTAATCTGAGTCTTTAATGCTGAAGAACCACGTTTTGCTTCAAACTGAGTGATTATCAGACAGTTAACATCAGCTTAACGTGTTTTTGTCCCAAACAGACCACCGTACATGTCCAGTGGATTCAGGAACATTTGAAGGTTTAACCTCTAATATCAGCTGTTTGATCGGTTTCCTGCCTGATTGATCAGTTAGGATCTGATCAACATCTGTTAGTCGACACGGTGAAATCGACGGCGACACAAAGTAAAAGACCACCAAGGGTCAAAGGTCAGAGGTCAGAGGTCTTACCTTGTCCTTGGACGAGGAGCTGAACGAAGCAGCCGAGGAGGAAGAGAAGTAGAACAGACGCTCGACAACAAGCCGACATGATGCTGACCGCCATGACACTGACTCCACTGCAACCACACACACACACACACACACCCACACACACATAAATACACACCGATGAGTCACAGCTGATTCATTGAACCAGAAACATGACGGGAACTTAAACCTGTGCGTTACAGTAACGTGTGTGTTTGGAAAGCTGGAGATGTGTTTTCTCGTCAGAGTGAGACCTCGTTTCATTCGCACATTTTACAAACTGTGATCTTTAAAACTCGTCAGGTTTCCCTGCACAGCTCACTCTGTTCCTGGAAAGAGTTAAAGGATTCTGGGTAAACGGCGCATTCCCTCCGTGGACTCTGGTCTGTCCTCAAAACTCACAAAACAAGCAGCCGGGCCGACCTCTGGAACGCCAACGTCCAGCGGCGAGTTTATTCAAGGCAAACAAGGACGGATTTCATCACCGCCATTAATATTTAAAATGATACTGATGAAGAAACATAAAGATGGACGCCGCGCCGGGTCAAGTTTTATTCTCTGCTTCCACATTAATTCTCCTGAGCAGTAAATCTGCTGATCCTTGCTGCCATGTTAGCAGCTCTGTAAGGACGAACCACATGCTAACATCAGCATGCTAACACGCGCACAATGCTAACATGTGATGTTTAGCAGAAAGCACAAAGTCCAGCTGAGGCTGATGGGAATGTCTTTAGTTCTGCAGGTCAGAAACCGAAGAACTGGACACATGAAACTGACCTGACGATGGCGCGAGATGAAGAGTAAATGTTGTTTTGTTTCATGACTGTCAACCTAATTTTTCAGTTAACTGACTCATTAACTAATTGAATCTTTGAAATGTTAGAAAATGATAAATTCCCAGAGCTCAATTTTATGTCTTCAATTTGCTTTTTTTTGTTTTTGGTTCAAACAGCAGAGAAAGAGTTCATAAAACGAAGAAAAGCAGAAAATCTGAGACTTCTGGAAAGCTGAATTATACTGATTCTTTTTCTGATTATTGATTCCTCAATAACTCTCCTTAATGACACCAAAAATGTTTGCATCAGACTTTTAATATATTTTTTATTTGCTCAAAAAGCTCATTTCTGGCAGTGACTCAAAAACACAGGAAAACAGACATTGGTCCACACAGGTTTAATTATTTCCCAGTTCCTCCTGCTGCAAACTTTTAATAAAACTGAACCACAAACAGCAAATCAAGCTGCTTTAGGTCGCTAATGTCGTAGCATCTCGCAGCTAAAGAGGCAGATGTTTTGCTCAGGAGCTGGTGGAGACCTAAACAGAGCTAAAAGAGAGGGGAGCTGCGGACACACACATCACTCCAGTGGGATGATTGTGTCGCTCTGTGGCTGCTGATGTGGAAGTCGGCTGCCATTAGCTAACATGTTAGCCACAGCTACTTTACAAGCTGTCAGATGTTGTGTTTTCAGTTTGTTCTGCTGCCCCCAAGTGGACAAAAAATGAATTAATGCAGCTTTTAGAGTATTGCCTATAAAAACGGGGGTAAATGTTGTCAAATTATGAAGAGTTTCTGTGGCTGAAAAGTGCCCGTGAAGAAGTCTCAAGCATGAAATCGCTGATTACATGAGAGGCACAAATGAGATCTGCTGTCTCACAGGAAGAGCCTCTTGATTGGCCCGTGGTGCCTCTTCATCCTGCCACCGCTCGGCTCTTTTGGCACCAGTTTGTCGATGCCGTCACGGATCCAGCGGATGTACTTGGACACCTGGGTGTAGATGCCGTATTTGCCTTTGCGTGCGCAGCCTTCGCCCCAGCTCACAATGCCGGTGACAAAGTAGGTGTTGCGGTAGCGCGTGACGTGCGGCCCGCCACTGTCCCCTTGGCAGGCATCCTTGGCTATTAGGTCATAGCCAGCGCAGAACATGCGAGTGGAGATGCGCAGCTGGGTGGACTCCATGCAGGTCAGGCGATCCACGTAGGGGATGGTGAGGCGCTGCAAGATGGTGGACGGCTGCCGACCCTCCCCGAGACGACCAAAACCGCTGACCATGCCTTCCGGCTGCCGCATCAGCACCTGCAGCAGGAAGTAAGACAGGAGGATGCTGCTGTCTGTAACTTCATATTTACCGTGCAGACATGACTGTGGACAGTTTAAAGTCATGTAAAGTTCACCTTTTCAGCAAACTCGGCCTCAGGTAGGCAGGCGGGCAGGATGAACCTGCTGAACTTGATAGGCTTGGTCAACTTGATGAGTGCGATGTCGTTGTGGTAGGTCTCCGGCTTGTACCTATTGTGGGTGATAATAGTTTCCACGTAGTGGGTGGCCTCGTTGCCGTGATTAACCAACACGTCAAACTCACCTGAATGAACAGAAATAGCAAGTTTAGTCACACAGTTTCTGTATTAACTGGACAATTACTGAAAACTTCAGATCACACATGGACTCATAATTATGAGACGCTCCGACATAAACATCTGCACTGGACCAGTCTCACTCACCGAGCCTGACGTACATGTAGCGTGTTTGGTTCATGCAGTGGGCGGCGGTCAGGATGACGTATTCGTTGAGAATGGTTCCTCCGCAGAACCCACGGTCCTCCTCATTCAGGAGGAGAGCCTGCAAGACGAGATGGGACAAAAAACTGTTGTCAGTGTAGACACAATAATGGACACCCAGGTGTCTATGAAGGGACAATTATGGACTTCCAAGCTTCACAGGTATCATTTCATTTAAGTTTGATTTGAAACTCTACCTGCCACGGGCATTCTCCTGGGGGACAGTCCTCTCCGTTGACGATGCGGGTCATACCCGCGATTTGAGAGGTGAGTAATTCCTCGAGAGCCATGTAAGGCGTCTTAATGCTGCTGCTGTTGTCAGATGAGGACCCTAAGAGGTCATCAGTGTCCGGGACAGACGTTAGCTCGGTGGAGTTGATGCTGGTGTTCAGGTCCACCCCGTCTGACCCGGGAGCATTGTTCTCTGTTGTGTTCTCCCGTTCATACCTGAAAACAGTCCGGATGTTTTCGGTGATGATGGCACCACATTTGAAGGTCTCTGCAAGAGGTCGTGTGAATTTTAGAGGTCAGGATTTTTACACCAAAACGTTTCTGAAAAAAAAAAACAAAAAATTGATTCTGAAAACCGAGCAATGCCGATTAGATTCTGATAGTTCTCATGTGTAAAGCCAAGAGTTGCAGCATTATCATGCATTTGGTAATGTTCACCAGTCATTAGACCTCACCGCCCTTTAATAGGTGGAAATATTATTTATCTTATGCCTCATTCTCAAAGTCTCGTCAGTCTTTCTCACCATTGGAGTGGCACATTTTGTCATCTGATGCCAGGAAGTATCCGTCAGCACAGGAGCACTGAACATTTCCTTGGACAACGTTGCAGAAGTGTTCGCAACCACCATTCTTGTTCTCACAGAGCTCGGGAATAACTGCAGAGACACAGGAAACACTGTGAAGACCGGGGATAGGCGTTCTGACGACCCACCAGGTAGATTAACCCTCTGTGACGCGATGGTTCTATACCAATTTCACAGTTGAAGCCCTGGTATCCGGCCTGGCAGTAACAGTCGTAGCTACCAATTCCGTCTTTGCAAAGTCCTCCATGTGCGCAGGGCATCGACTCGCATGCGTCGCCATCTGCAGGACAAACAGCAGGTTTTTGATGAGACCCTCTGGACATACAGCAGAAAGCCTCAAATATGCACAAACTCTGACATGCCGCAGTGAAAATCAGCCAATCGGAGATATAATTCAGTACCTGGTTTCATTACTGTATTTCAGGCTTTAGTCTTAAAGGTCAACAACACTGAACAAATGCCTTACCAACGTATTTGGCCCAGAATTCATCCTGCAAATAAGAAAAACAGAATGAAATAATTCAAAACAACATCATAGCCAATCAGCATGCCTCAGTGACGAAAGGTAAATCAGTTTAAGTTTAAGGTGAAACCTGAACCTGAAACATCAGCCAAAACTCTTCTTTGCATGTTGGATCTTGTTTGCTAGCAAAGCAAAACCAAAAATGGCTCCAATGCTGACTGCGTCTTCTTTTTATATTACTGTTTCTTCACTTGGTCAGTAAAGAAAATGCAAATGTAAATCGGACGTTGGAGCTGTTGGTTGTTTATACATATTTTTCCCTATTGATGGAGCTAAGCTAGGACTTGTCATCTAACCCTGGGTAGACGTGTTGTGATGGATTTTGTCTGACAGTGGTGTTTTGGTGCGTCGCTGCAGGAGGTTCATACAGTTTTCTCAGCGTTTTCGAAGATCTCTCGCGCCTCCTCCCAGCTGCAGCGCTCCTCCACGCACTCCCTCTCCATGTTGCCTTGTTTAACCTCCTCTAAAAAGCTGTTGGCTCGTCTCCGCCGGGTCAACACCTGACTGGCCTCCTTCCCATCCAAGAAGACTGATGAGACAACAGAAATGTGGAACAATGGAAACTCATGCGTTACATGACATAAAAAAACTGCTAGCATGCTAACATGGTTAACCAAGATGGTGAAAATGGTAAACATTACACCTGCGAAACATTAGCATGTTCCTATTGTAATTGTGAGCATGTTAGCATGCTGATGTTAGCATGCTGATGATAGCATGCTTGTGTATATATATTTAAATTGTTATATTTTGTGCTCTTATTTTAGTAGATGTGTCATACACCAATTTCACCACAACAAATTCCTCGTATGTGTAAAATCATACTTGGCAATCAAGCTTTTTCTGATTCTGATTCTGATTCTGATTGTTAAAATTTGGATTACTAACTCAGATCAGAGCAAAAGCCATGTTTCTTTGTGCCATTTAATGAACTCACTGATGTTTTGAGGGACGATCTATGACATAAGAATATGTTTGACTCATGGGATAGAATGATCAAAACTTCATGTTCTAAAAATAATAGCAGTAAAATGAAATCTAAAAATTGAAGGAAATCCAAAATCTGTGTGATGCGTCTGAGTATCCTCGTGTGATGTCACTTGAGTCAGTGTCAGTTGGTGCTGAGGACTAATATGAAGCTAATTTTCTGATTTGAAAACAGACAGAAAGGACCAATCACGGCCCAGCAGGTGGTTTGTTTGTCCAGTGAGACGTAAGAAGGGTTTCATGTTGGTGTCTGAGTGAAGGAAAGAGCTGTCAATCATCAAGAATCAAAAATATGTTGACACACATACACAACGTACTGAACACACAAAATGGAACAAGGTCACGTGTCACCTGTCAGCCGCCAGTCAACACACAACCCCCACCACTGCCACCACCACCCAAAACACACTGTCAACAAGGTGGTGCGTCTGCTTTAACTCCACAATCCCCCCCCCCCCCATCCCTGACAGTCTAGATTTTAGCCAACGTACCTGCGTGAGCGGTGGCCAGGTGGAGCAGCAGGAGGCCGAGGGACAGTCGGTGAAACCAGAACATGGCCCCGGATGGGTGGTGAGCTGGGCTGGAAAGATCTCCGTCTGCTGAGTGGAAGTAATGGAGTCTGAGTGTGGAGAGAGGGAGAGAAGGAGGGGTGGTAGAGAGGCCAGTGACCTGCATGAAGAGAGAGAGAGCGAGGGGGGAGGAAGAGGAGTGGACATGTTGAAACAGCACCGATCGGACCGGGCGGGGCTTCGCTTTGGACGTCCCGCCGAGACACGAGCTGAAAAATGTTCTGAAAAACTGCGTCCATAACAACGAGAGGCCGTCCCAGAATGCATTGCTGGAAGAAACAAATCAGACTGATGGAGGGATGAAGTCAGAGTTTTCCATCAACTAACTTTCTGCGAATACTTGAAGCTCACGCAATCGAGCGTCAGCACGACGTCAGGGTGGAATGTTACTCAGTAAATTTACTCAACTACAAATGTTTATGTATATGTACTCGACTGTATACTTCTACTTCACTACATCTCAGACAGAAATATTGTACTTTTGTCACAAACCTGGCTCGCGGCCATGACAAGGGAAAAGACAACAAAAGGCTGGCACGTCCATGTTTTATTGTAAATCAACAATAATCCAAAAGAAATGGGATGTTTTCCAATCAGTGTTATCGGTTGTGCTCATGTGGTTGCACAGATGTGGTGTTGTGCAGTAAAGTAAGCCAAAGTTAAACAAAACCAAAGCGGTGCAAGCATCGTCAGGGTCTGAGAGAGAGAGCTGGGCCTTTTATATCCTGTGGAGCCCTGAGCCCAGGTGCTCTCAATAACCACAATCAGGTCCTCCTGGTCGCCACTGCAATCAGCTCCCACCTCAGAGACGACACAGTTAGTCACACCACACAGACATACAGGGGACATCACACTTTTCGTGTCACTACGCTTATCTGACCTTGAGTTACTGGTTACTTTACAAGCTCTGATTTTATACACCAACCATGAAAAACTTGATTAAAACACGCCCAAACCAACTGAACCAAAAAACAGAAGTCAATTGATCAGTTTGTTTGGCTAATCATCAAAAAAATGAATCAGCGACTGTGTTGTTAATAGATGAATGGTTCAAGTCATTTTTAAAGCAAAGGAACGTCATATTTCCATCGTGTTTTCCCTCGTTTGAGCTCTTTTAATCACCTTGTTAGCGATGGCGTCACGTCAGGAAACTCGGAAATTGAAAGCAGTTTTATAGACATTGACAGGAAGCAGTTTGTCCTCCAAACAGTCTTTGATGGAGACATTTATTGACATTTTCTTTTGCAGTCTTATTTTGGAAATTCATGTAAAATCGCTGCTCAGTTTGGATGGAAAGTTGACGACAGAAAGAGCTCGATGGTCGGAGGATCTCTCAGACGTTAAACCTCCTTCACATGCTTGTACGAGGGTGGAATTCATTTCCTGAAATGTTGCCTGATTTCTTCTGGCAGCGCCTCAGAGGGGGGGAGGTGGGGGAGGGGATTTACAGTAAATGAGGATTTTCAAACTCTGACTCATCGCTGAGGCCGACGAGGTCGACTCCTTTTTTACTACTGAACATGTTCAACACCACTTCCTGCACTGCAGCCAATCAGCTCAGGGGGCCGGGTTGTGAGTGTCCAAACTGATCAATATTTACTCTGTGGACTGAAACAGTGATCAGCTGCTGCCCCTCAACCACCACTGAAGAAGTATTCAGTCTTTATACTTCAGTAAAAGTAGAAATACCACTATTTAAAGAAGTCCTGCATATATGAATGTACTTAAAGTACTACATTACTCAACATGTAAGCAGTATTTTAAAATAGCAGCCGACTGCTGTTCAGCTAGTTTTATATACTTTTGTGCAGTTTAATTTAACAATAGCTTTTTATTTTATTTGCTCATTATAAGTTTTTAAAATCTCCATCTGCAAAGTACATCTGCCAGATTAATGATGTGAAGTAAATGAAGATCCACTGCTTCTCAATCAGTGACGTTTATTCAGCATCTCATGACGATCAGTACGTCATCCATCAGCCCCGATCATGAATAAAGAGACCCCATTGATTTGTCACATTACAACTTTAAAAACATGAAATGTCTCATGAATTAAATCTTCAGAGTAGAAAACAGCTGCAGTTCGATCCTAAAAATCCTAAAAGATCTTTAATTAAACTTGTTTCTGCTCCAACATGTCAAACGCTGTCACTGCGGCGTTCTCTGTCGGCTTCTCATTGGCTGTCGTCATGACGCCCTCCACCCAGTCCACGAAGTTGGCCATGTTGCTGTACACCCCATAATACCCCGGGAGCGGACAGCCCCGCCCCCAGCCGACCACACCCGTCAGGAAGTGGGTGGAGCCATAGAGCGTGACCAGGGGGCCGCCGTCATCGCCGCGGCAGCTCTGCTGACCGCCCTCCAGGTATCCTGCACACAGCATGTTCTCAGTGAAGTTGAACTGGGCTCTCTGGGAGCACTGGGAGTTCTGGATGATGGGGACTGAAAATTTGCGGAGGAAGGGGGACACCGGGGCAGCGACCGCAGCGCCGTGCTCCTCATTGCCCCCCACAGTCCTCTTTCCCCAGCCGGACACGGTGTGGTAGCGGACCAGCAGGAGCTCCCGCTCGGCCAAGTCTTTGGTCGGCAGGCAGACGGGGATGGCGTGACGGTTCAAGGTGACGGATCGACTCAGCCGCAGCAGGGCGACGTCGCTGTCGCCCGTCTCTGCCACGTAGCCTTCATGTGCGACCACCATGGACACGGGTATCCTCTGCTCTGTGCCCTCATCCACATCCAGGTTGTGTTCCCCTGGAAATGGAGAAGACACCGTGAGGAGACAGCTTCACAGTCAGTCCACAGCCACACTCAACATCTACAATTCAGAAGACAACAACAACAACAACAACAACAACAACAACAACAACAACAACAACAACAACGGCGACTTCACGTGTGAAAGTTCTGTCAGAAACAGAAGAGACAACAAATATAGGATGTTTACATTTGACGCTACAGAAGAAATGATTTGATTAATCTGACAGTGATTTAGAAGCTGAACTGAACATGAAGCACCGATTGCTTACCTGCCACCACGGTCAGGTTTTGGGGGTTGTTGCCATGGATACAGTGGGCAGCAGTGATGACCCAGTCTGGATCGACAAGAACGCCTCCACAGTGACTGGATCCATGCAACTGAATCAGAACCTGATCAGCAGATAGACAGACAGAGATAGAACCAACCCCTTCAGGTTCTGGACTGAGTCCACTGTACAGGCAACATGTTGGTCCAGATCAACACCTTTCGGCCACATGTCTGTTGAATTTGTTTTGTATCACTGCAGGGTTTACCTGCCAAGGACAGTCTCCTTTGGGACAGTGATTTGCTCCCACCAGCCGGGTCTGACCCACAACACTCTGGTCCATGTCTGGTTCCTGTGGAGCCAGCTGACCACACGGATATTCCACTGTCACACAGGAAGAACACGAGTCAGCCCTGGTTCCACCAGATCACTGAACCTCACTGATCACATGAACTTCATGTGTAACTGAAGGATTCAACATGCGGTCAGGAGTAATACTTACAGGTTATGACAGTAAATGCAAGTACAAGTAGTAGTTAGGTGGTATTTGTACCCTGAGCAACACACTGTCGTCCGTCTGCTCCCAGTTTGTATCCGTCAGCGCAGAAACACTTCCTGGTGTCTCCTGAGCCATCACAGAAGTGCTGACACTGTCCGTTCTGGAAAAGACACTTCAGGAGGTCTTCGACCACTGAGGAGTGTCGAGGTAACGTTATTCAAACGTAGTATTATGACATTTAGATTAGAAGTAAAATGGCCTAATCTGCAGTACGAGTGTGGAGCTGCATCCATGAGCCTCCTTCATCCATCATTTGTCTTACTCGTCTCACAGTATTGTCCTCCAAACCCCTCGGGACAGTAACACTGGACGGAGGTCCCCATGCGGACGCATGTCCCATTGTTCTGACATGGGTCGGGCATGCAGCGGTCACGACCTGATAAAAATAATCAGAACACTGAAGTGTCATGACATAAAAACACACTGTATCTAAACTGTGTGACGAGATGCAGTGCAGGCAACAAAAGAATGAGGATCAATACGATTTAATCACAGTCAGACTAATCAATACACTGATCACAGCGTGTCAAGACAAATGGACATCACACAGCGTGAAACTCGTGACAGTGGTTTTTTTTTGTCATCAGTGAAGGTTTGTTTAATGAAACTGTGACATCAATCAGCTCGTTCCACTCAGAACTTTATGCTGATGCAACACAAATACGTTTTGTGCTCAACAGGAAAATCAAGAAGTGTCTTTATACCCAAAACCAAACAAGGATTTGGTCTGAACAAAAGTGAAAGTGGCCAAAATGAAAGGCGTTACTCACGTTCATACGTCAGCCAGAATTGCTTCTGCAAGGACAAAACAATTTTAACATAAAGAATTTTTACATTTCTGTCCAATTAATTATTAATAATAAGCAAGTTTCACCATTTGACATCTTAGGAAAAATGCCACCGAAGTAGTGCCACCAAAATCTGTGTCTCCAGTAGGTAGTTCAATCGAGTGAGGATGCTAACATGCTAACAGTTTAGCACATTCAGGTGTTTTTGTGTTTGTTTTTCAAACTTAGTTTCAGTTTCTACTCGAAAGATAAAATGAGAAAGCTGCACACCGAAAACTCCAATAAAATCAATTCTTTAAACTTCTAAAGAACAACGGTTCATGAAAACATCGCTAAATATGCTAACAGTAATGCTAGCGGGTCTTTGGCAGTTTGTGCTCAGCGAACAGAGAAACAAGAGAAAATTTAGTTTTTTAGCGACGCACAACAGAAGATGCTTTTAGTGTAACTGGTGTTGTTTATGCAGGAAGTGAGAGAAAGCTAAAGCTAACATTTCTACACAGCAGAATTTAGCCACGAGAAATCTCACGACCGTGAATTCAGTTTTATGCAAAGATATATCTGATGCAATCCAATTTTGTATCATGTTTAACAAAGAATTAGATATTTTTTATCAAAAAATGTCTCAAAAGTTTTAACCTTCAGAGTTTATCAATGTTGCACAGATTTCGTACAGTTTCGTTCGGATACGTTCGTTTAGAGACGCCTACGTTCCTACACTTTAAAGATGTCAGCGACGGTGAAAGCTCTCACCGTCTTGTCGTCGTCTTCAAAAACTTCTCGTGCCTCTTCGTAGTCGCAGATCTCCTCGATGCATTCCCTCTCCAGGTTTCCTTGTTGCATCTCTTCCAGGAAGCCGCTGTTTGCTCGCCGCCATCTCTGCAGCACCGCGTTCGCCTCGCGCCTCTCGACGAACACTGAAACAAAGGATGAAACACATGTAGAAGCGCTGGAGGGTGGATGCATGAAGAAACTTCATGAATAAATAATGAATTTTAATTGTTAATTAGAGTCCTGGATGCTGCTGCACATCAGGCGCTCCTTAGGATGCACCTTTAAAGTCATTTTTATGGCCATGTCTTAATTGCTACTGTCTAACTTCACTTTTTGACCAAACTAAACAGACCTGCAGCAGCAGCGATGCCTGAAAGCAGAATCCAGACGGTGCAGCAGCTCCTCGGCAGCATGATGTGTTCAAAGTGTGTCAGCAAAACAGGACAAAGAGGGCTTTTAGGAGAGGTGGGACGTTTTCAGTCCACGCCCACCGAGCCTCGGACCCTTGGAGTCAGCTTTTTAACCTGGTCAGTAAACACATCTGCATTTTTAGGTCCTACTGACTGATTATTATGTGCAGCTCAGTGAAAAATAACAGAATCACAGCTGGAAGTAGTACTCACAGCACCAACACAACCATCTGAAAGTACTCCATTAAAGTCTGCATTCAAAATACTAATTAAGCAGAAGTACAGAAATACTGTGAGCTTCATGTAGTTAAAGTATCAGCAGGAAAAGTACACAAGTACTATCAGCTTCATGTAGTTAGTAGGAGTACTCATTCTGCAGTAAAATGTCTGTGGGAAATAATATTATTGAATCATTAGTGCTGATTCAGTTTTCCATTTGTTTAAAGTATAAATGAGATTAAAATGGAAAAACTTCAGTCAGGACCTCAAAACTGCACTTAGATCAAGTACAGCAGTGGAGTAAATGTACACGTGACACTCTCCTTGGACTTTATGAACATATTGTGTGTATGAATGATGAAATCATGCAAAACACACACACACACACACACACACACACACACACACACACACACACACACACAGGTATTTACACAATTGCGAAATGGGCAAGCAGACTTAAAACTGTGAGCGTGCAGTTCACACACACGGAAACAAGAGGAAACACATGAACTGACTGTTGAAGCATCAGCACACAAACCCTGACAAACAATAAAACAGCACTATTCTCTGTTTTATTCGTACAAAATATTTAAGACGCATTGATATAATTACCAATTGAACAGTTTCACAGTTTACATATGAATTATTTCACGCTGCTGAACTTTGTGTTTCCCGCCAAACTCTCAGGTTGTCAGGTTGTGTGAGGAAGCTTCAGTGTCGTTTCTTGGCGGATGTGACGTCGCTGTTCGGTTGTGGATCCACTCCAGGTAGTTGGACACCCGGGTGTAGATGCCGTAGTTGCCCGGTCGGGCGCAGCCCTTCCCCCAGCTGACGATCCCCAGCAGGAACACCGTCTTCTTGTACTTTGTCACCAGCGGTCCGCCGCTGTCGCCTTTGCACGAGTCCTGCCGGCCCTCGATGTATCCGGCGCAGAACATGTTCTCGGTGAGCACCACGCCGCTCTCCTCCACGCACTGCTGCGTCCGGATCCGCGGTACTTCCAGCCGCCGCAGGACCTGGGAGGTGGGTCCGTTCTCACCCCTCCTCCCCCAGCCGCTCACCGTGTGCAGGCTGATGGCCCAGAGGTCGCGTTCGGCCAGGGTTCGCGTCGGCAGGCAGGCCGGGACGGCGTACGGCGTGTAAAGGATGGGCGTCGCCAGGCGAAGCAGGGCGATGTCGTTGTTGGCAGTTTCCGTCACATAGTTCTCGTGCATGATGATCTCAGCGACCTGGATGAGCTGCTCCGTGCCCTCGTTCTCCTCCGTGTTGTGCTCGCCTGTCAGACAAAGAGCAGGGTGGAGACGGTCAGTCCTGTGTCCCTGACCGTGGCTCACTGACTGTGAACAGACGGATTCGTACCTGCGACCACCTTCAGGAACTGAGCATCAGTGTTCTCCAGGCAGTGAGACGCTGTGAGGATCCATGTGGGTTTATAAATCACTCCTCCACAGAAACCTTTGCCTTTGTGCACCAGCAGAACCTTCAGAAAACCAACAGAACATCTGCACCTCAGCTCTCACGTCACAACACAGACGCCATATTTGACGTTTTTCTCTTCAGATGGACAAAAGATGGAGAACAACCACGAGCCACATAAAACCTGGTCTGACTCATAATGAGGAGCTGAAGTGAAGATTTACTACGTTTCCAGCTTCATTTACAACGAAATCATTCATGTCCCCCAAAGCGTCTTCAAAACGAAACGCTGGCATGTTTGTCATGTTTGGAAACTTTGGGATTTCCTCCTGAATCTGGTTTTGGCAGAGTTCAGGGTCCAGTGCATTAATTCCAGGCCTAAGCTGTACTGAGGCTCAGGCTCGGCTGTAAACAGGTGGACTGTCCCTTTAACTCGAGCGTACCTGCCAGGGGCATTCACCTTTGGGGCATTCTGTTCCCCCGACGATTCGAGCTCGAGAGTCGAGCTGCTTGTCTTTGTTTTCTCCCTGCAGGATGGGGACCGTGCCACACGCCACCGGCACTGAAACCACAGAAGAAGAGCACATGTCTGAATTTCAAATGAACCAGCGTCAGAAGTCCTCGTTGAATGTGTGCCGGAGTGACTTATTTTTTTCTGTTTTTGAACAAACGAGACACAAAGTTTATTAATCAGGTCAGCCTTAAAACAAAAAATAGAGAAAGTTATTGAAACATTTGGGATACAAAGAAAAATGAAAAACTTGAGAACTCAATGATGAGATGTGTCAGAGTTTTCTGACATTTCATCTGTTTTTCTTTTGGGACAGAAAACTTGACTCGGAGGTAATTTTCTGATCGATTTGATCGGAAGACAAGAAAATACAAATGAAAAGAAGAAGAACTGGGAACAGGAAGCCGGTGTGCAGGGACTCTTACAGATGATTGATCCTCCCACCTTCTGCCTCGCAGCTCTGCCCATCAACGTCCAGGAAGTAACCATCTGCACACGAGCAGTTCAGTCTTCGTCCTCCCTCCTCTTCGTCACAGAAATGGTCACAGCCTCCGTTCTCCAGCAGGCAGGTGTCGGGGACGGCCAGGTACTCTAAAACCAGCAGCACCGTCGTGTTTGAAGTCGTTTAACAGTTGAATTCACCATGAAACCACATGAAAGCACAGAAGAGGCTAACGTCAGTCTTTAGCTGCTCGTTTGTTTGTTTGTTTGTCAGTTTTGGTGCCAACACAATCATTTCCAAGACCAACACAAAACAAAACAAAGCTTTCTTTGATGCCTTTAGGTTTGAGAACAAATATCTTCTAAAATCTAAGTAAATTTGCCAAAGGATTCAATGCATCACTGATAAATAAGAAACTTTGCTTGCTTGACATAAAGTTCAGAGAGTTTATTCATGCAGATCTCACAAAGTAAAGATTAAAGATTAAAGATGTGTTTGTATTGCATGCTGCAGGGTTTGTGAGCTTTCTCTAGGCTGATAATTACAACCTGTTTCATACATTCAGGCAAGTAAAGCTGTGTGTCGTCTGCATAAAGGGTCTGCATACGTTTACACAATGAATTAAAGTTTGTGTATTTTGCTCACCGAGCTCACAGTTGAGGCCGCTGAACTGTGGCAGGCAGTAACAGGTGAAGGACGAACCCTGGGTGGAGCAGCTGCCACCGTTCAGACAGGGGTTTGATTGACAGCTGTCCGGAACTACAGGACGAGAAAACAGCCATTAAATCAGGTTACGGTACAACTGATCAGACAGTTACGACAGGTGACTACAGCGACCTGACGGAGGCTCAGTAAGGTGAAAAAGTTGCTTCGCCTGATGGACCGATTTTATTGCTACATCCCACATCCTAAATTTTCCCTCTGGGTGATCAATAAATCTGATAAAGGATAAAGGATAATGCTAAAAATGTCTTTATTTCTTTGTATTTATTTCCGAGTACGAATCAAACGTCCGGGTTCTGGTCACGTGACCCTCCTGGAGTCGGGCATCATTCATCGTCTGAAGGAAATGTTCGGTTACTTACGGTTGTATGTTTTCCAGAATTCGTCCTGAGGAGACAGAAATGTCACACAGAGACGTTAGCATCCGTCCCCCACATGAAAGAAGCTGATTCGGTCAACAGTAAAAGGAGTCTGACCGTGGTCTCGGTGTGTTCGAACACCTCCCGGGCCTCCTCGTAGGAACACTTCTCCTCCAGACACTCCCTCTTCAGGTCTCCCCTCTGCAGCTCCTCCAGCCAGCCTGAGTTATACCTCCGAGTTCGGACCAGGACGCCGTGGGCTTGACCTGGATCCAGAAAGACTTCCAAACACAGAAGGAATATCAGACGGAAATCTTGTTTTTGTCCTGTTAAACATGGTGGAGCTCTACAGATGGAGTTATGGATCAATAAACGGAGCTAATTCTCCGGTCGGTGCCATTAAACCACCGCAGAAGGAGAGGAGGACACAACGGTACGAGGTCACGGGGTCCGATGCAGTCAGACATTTTGACCTCACCTGTCGCCGGCCGGCAGCAGGAGAAGCTGAACACGACGGTGAAGACGAGTGTCGTCCACATCGTTGATTTCATCAGTCGGCTGCTGTGTTGCTTCTCTGTGGGCAAAGGTGCAAAGTCTGTTCCACCCCCCCGGCACCCCGTCACCCTCCACCACTGATCACATGCTCCCAGTCGAAATACTCTGACCTGTGTGACCTGTACAGACGGCTGCTGCTCTTTGCTGTCAGTACAGAATGAGAAATTCCTGCTTTTCACTCAGTGCCACGCCGTTATTCCAGCGGCCCGTTATTCCCATTTCTTTTCCACCCCTGTTCCACGAAGACCCGCCCCTGCTCTGCCTCTGATTGGCTCTGACACTGACATTTTTGACAACCCGAACCAAGCGATGAACACAAGCCAATCAGAGGGATTCACTCTCTGATACACATGTATTGAGAACACATGAGAGGCCAAAGCCAGGCTGTGTTGAGCGTAGTTTAGCACAAAGACTGGGAAAGTTGTGGAACGCTCCAAAAACACCTGTTTGGAACATTCCACAGGTAAACGGGCTCACTGGTATCATGACTGGGGCGTCCTGGAAAGGCTCAGTCGTTCACAGCGAGGATGGAGTGAGGTTCACCACTTTGTGAACACATGATTGGATGAAGGATGTTAGGGAAGGAGCTGAGGAAGGTAAAACCTCAAATGAGGAGCCGCGCAGGTTGTTTTCAGTCGATTCACAGAATAAATCTCTTCAATCAACATAATTCTTCAGGAAATGTGAGAATCTTTAAATAAACTTACAGACTTCTGTGCATCAGTCACTGCTGATTGGTTTGGTTAAAAATAAAAAAAATGCCCTCCAAACATTCATCAACTAACATGAACACAGGATCAGAAAATTTCGCTTTGAGTTTATTGTTTTATTGGTTTTACATGAAAATAATCAACATTTCTCTGATAAAATCAACCTTTAGATCTCGTATGATGAGCCAAACTGCTGCTGTTTGTGTGCTGTTTTTATTCCATTTTTCTGATAATGCTTCTAAGAAATCAGGGTTGGGGGACACTTCAAAGAACTACAATACCCATGAGCCTCGGCTGTTGTGCCATGGAGAAGAAGACGGTCAGAAGCCACGAAGTGCTTCATCTGTGCAGTAGGTAATTTAACAGTGAATTGATTTCAGCTGCGATGGTTTTATTGACGCTGTGATCGTTAGCTGCTCACCTGAGAGAACTTTAAGCTCTGTGATTGGATGTTTTTTGCCAAAATGCACCTAAAGGGTCATCGTTAATGTCAACCTTCTTCTCTTTCACTAAAGGTTTCATCTGATTTGAGAGGAGCTGAACTGTGACTCGAGTTATTTTGTCTTCGAATTTCAGAACCAGGACATCTGAAATTCGTCCTCACACTCTTTCTAATATTGTTTTGGGCTCGATGCTAAATTCTACTCGAACTTTCTAACGTTATCTTTTAGTCACCGTTTGGATTTAAAGCCATCTCAGCCCCGTATTGACCTGACCCTGGTTCAGCCAGTGGTCATGGTCTCCTGGATCCAGTCCAGGAAGTTGCTGACTTTGGTGTACACACCATACATGTTTTCATTGGCACATCCTTTGCCCCAGCTCACCACGCCTGTCAGGAACCAGGTTTTCTTGTAGCGCGTCACCAGAGGGCCACCGCTGTCACCTTTGCAGGCATCCTGGCCTCCGGTTCTCACGCCAGCGCACAGCATGTTCTTGGTAATGTTGAGGTTGGTGTGGAGGCGGCACTCCTGCAGAGGGACCCTTGGCAGCACCAGCCGCTGGAGGAACCTGGCCGGGGGGCCGAACTGCGACAGGCGGCCCCAACCAGACACGGTGGACTGTCTGACAGTCGCCAGCGTCCGGCTGAAGGTGCTGTTCTGCGCGGGAAGGCAAATGGGAACCACGTAGAGTCCCAGTTTGACCGCGCGGTGCAGCTTCAGCATGGCCAGGTCGGTGTCGGAGCTGGACTTGTTGTAGCCGCGGTGGACGATCACTTTGACCACCCGCCGCTTCTGCTCAGTCCTCTCGTCCACATGAAGGTCGTGTTCACCTTTACGGGGACAAAACTTTCACATTTTACATCAAACCAATAACAGAATGTAGATTGCAAAGACAGGCGAGACAAAAATATAAAAAAAGGGAAAAGTTTGATCGTGTGAAAACTCTCTTACCCACAGTGACGTGGAAGACGCCGTTGGGATTTTTCACAACACAGTGAGCTGCAGTTAAAATCCACTGATCTGACAGGACGATGGCTCCGCAGGAGTAGTTGTGATTTTCAGTCAGCAGAGCCTGAGCAGAGACTCAGAGTTAGCCTCAAAGACAGGCGTCCATCATCTGGACAGACGTGTCAGATTTAGAGGAAGAGAGAGGATTAGATTAATATGTCCAAAGACTTGCCTGCCATGGACAGTGTCCTTTGGGGCAGATCTGTCCATTAATAACCCTCGGGGCAAAGTGCATCAGAGGTCTTCCACAGGCCACATGTTCTGGACCAGAGACATGATCAGATCGGAGTCATATTGCTCCTAAAAGCCTGAATGTACACACAAACCTGGACCACAATGAAAACTGGACCATCTGCACATGCTTCCTACCCAGAATCACCACCCGTCACCTGTGATAGAGCTCTGACCTTCAGGCAGGCAGGTGCTGTTGTCCCGGTCCAGGCTATAACCTGGAGCGCAGAAACACACGTGGGAGCGATCAGGAAGCTCCCTGCAGAAATGTTCACATCCTCCGTTTCGGTAGCGGCAGCCGTTGGAGGTCAAACGTGCTGCGAAGAGAACGTGAAAACAACATCTGTGTTCATCACGGCAGCAACAATCCAGTCAACGATCACAGAAATGTTTCAGCTGTCAGCTTGCCTTTGTCACAGTTGTAGCCGTGGAAACCAGGTGAACATTTGCAGACGTAGGTGTCGATCCGGCGAGTGCAGGTCGCTCCGTTCTTACAGGGCGACGACAGGCAGTGATCCACCGCTGCAGACAGGACGTCGCAGAAAGACTCGTGAGCTCACTTATAACTAATCTCACAATGTTTCCAAAGCAAACGATCAATCGATTGATGGAGAAAATGATCAGCAGATTGATCCAGAATGAAAAAGAATCATTAGTTTCAGTCGAAAACAGTTGAAAATGAGCTCCACCTCAACCAACTTTAATAGGAACATCCTGCTTCGACGTGAGGAGTACAACATTTTACTGCACTGAATACTTCGACTTTCAATACTTGAAGTACATTTTCCTGATTATACTTACATACTTTTACTTGTAACAGATTATTATCACAGTGTGGTATTAGTACTTAAGTAAAGGGTCTGAATACTTCCTCCACCACAGAATGTTTCTAGAGGTCTTCATTGGTCGGGTTCAATCAGTACCTGTGTACATCCTCCAGAAGGCTTCCTGAGTACACAGAGAGAACACGAGTTATGACATGAACGACCAGAAACATCGTCTCAGCTTGGCTCTGGACTGACCAGCTGCTGTGGCAGGGCGAAGATCTCCTTGGCCTCCTCGTAGGAGCATTTCTCCTCCAGACACTCGCGCTCCAGGTTGCCCCTCTTCAGCTCCTCCAGCAGGTAGTTTGCCCGACGACTGCGACGCAGGAAAACGCTGGCCTCAGGTCTGCTCACAAACACTCCTGTCCATACAAATACAGAACATGATGATACCTGAGGTTCATCTCCATTCGCCAGAGCCAGCAAGTGGACCTTGTGTTGTAATCACAGAACCTCTCATTGTTTATGACTGCTAACATGCTAACGTAACTTTAGCGTATGGCAGGTGTAAAGCAAAGCGCGCTGAGGTCTTCACAGTGGACTGAAGTGAACCGCTGTCTGTCTAATTTTTCAGGATGGATCAAAACTGAAGAAGAACAAGAGGAAGAGCATGAGAAGGAGAAAAGGGACTGACCTCCAGGAAACCCAGTGCATGCTGGGATGGAAGCGATGAGGAGTCGTAGGAAGAAGAGTTGCTTCGTTTCTCTGCCGACTGCCGCCATGTTTGTTCTGATCTGATCAAAGGTCAGAAACACAGTAAAAACACACAAAACCCTCTCTGTCACACACACACACAATCACAGATACACAGTACAAATACTGCGTCCACTGACTGACTGCAGTACTGCCCTGAAACACCCTGAAAATCACGGTCTTACTGTGGACAGTTGGGTCCTACATGAACACGCTGCTTTCTGCCTAAATTCGACCAGTTTTGGTCAATTCAGCCTCATTTCAGGAGAGTTTCTTGTGTTCGTGCTTTTCTTTGAGCGCTTTGAAGTGGGCGGGGTGAAGATGATGTCACATACGCCTGTGCACCAATCAGGATACAGCAGTATTTTTGAAATCAGGCAGTTAAATCCTTTGACGTCCGTGATGTTCCTGTATTCTCTAGAACCGGCTGGATGGTCATTGGGTCCGTCCTTCCGGGTGGCCTTTAAGACGCTCAGGTCGTATTTCCTCTTCAGCTGTTCAGAGGAGTCTTTGTTCACAACCGTCCTCCAGATGCTGGATCCCTTTATGATGCCAAGCCTCCAGAATCCTGTGACTTGGAGTCACTGGAGTTTGTTTTGTTTCAGAGACACTTTCAGTCCCAGTCAGACACTATATTTTCATTGAATGCTCTGAAGGATTTAGTTGATCTTACGTTTTAAAAATAACACCAAAAGCATTCAGAAGTCTGAAATATTAGTTTTTTATTTGATAATACAAACAATCCAAACCACATAACAAAAACTGTCACAGTAAGACTTAATTAAAGAAATAAATCAGATTTTCATTATTAAATAAACATGAATCACAGAAACTGAATAGAAAGAGTGAACTGTTGCATTTGTAAACAGGAAGACGATCCGTCGAACTTTTAAAGCTGCAGTTCCCCTCCGCTCCTCCGGGGCGGCGCTGCTCTCACTGCAGCTCCTTCAGGATGTCGGGGATGAACTCCTGAGCGTCTCTCAGTTCGTCCTTCCACTCCTGTGGGATGGTGGCTCCACTATATGACCCCCCCGCCCCCAGCAGGGCTCCCAGTGCCGCCCCGCGGTTACAGTTCTCACCTGGAGCACAAACACAGCGTAAACAACAACAAATACACCTGCGTAACATGTTCAACACACCTGAAAATCTAAATGAACGTTTGTTTTGTTTCACTTGACGTGATCTTAATGTTGGCTGTTCTCTGTTTGTTTGTTTGTTTGTTTGTTTTTTTTGGGGGGGGGCTGATTTTAGATCTGTCAGCTGACAGTCATGCCAGCAGCTCCGTGAGGTCGAGCTAAGGGTTAACATCAGCATGCTAACATACTAAAAAATGATGATTACTGCAGTTTGTGTTTGAAATCCAGTTAACGAATCAGGTGAACTCTGTGGAAAACGTGTAACGACGCTTCTTTACGAACCTCCACAGTTGGTGTTGGCCAGGATTCCTCCTCTGGGGTCGTCATGAAACTCATGAGCCAGATAAAACATGCTGGACAGAGCGCCTGTTGGTTCACAACAACGACAGGAACAGTTAGATTTTTCACAGCCGTTCAGCCTCTGCCTGTCATGATCATGTGGTTTGTGGAGATCCTGGATTCGAACCTTTGGTGTAGCAGGCCAGACCGAGGTAGTTCACGGCGCTCTGATGGACCTTCAGTCGCTCCTCAGACGACTCTGGAAACCTGAAACACACAAACACAAACTCTGGACTATTATCGGCGTGATGACTGAAACGCTTCAAACTCTCCCGCTAACACGTCCGAGGCAGTCGTACCTGGCGGCCTTGCGGCTGTAGCTCTGACAGGTGTCCCAGACGTCCAGCTTCCTCAGAGCGTGTTCGGCCTGCTGGCGGACGCCGGCTCCGCCCAGCACGGCGTGCAGCGCCCGGCTGTATATTGACACGTACTCGGGCACCTTTGGGTGGGGGTGGGTGAGCTTCACAAACTCTACTGCTGCTGAAACCTGAAGACGCAGGAGGTTAAAGGTCAGGAGCACAAAAATTAAAAAGTCGTGTTTTCAATTCAAAACCAAACTGTATTAAGTCCAAAGAGCTCAACAGAAAATGATGGACTTCAGACGACTGCTCGCCACTCACGGCTTGCTCCTCATTGGCTGAGGCGGACAGCAGGATGAAGGGGAGGATCACGGTGAGGCAGCCGATGGCGTCCAGCTGGCTGTCGGCAGACGGGGAGCTCAGCTTCTGCCTGGAGCGTTTTTCTGCAAACGTCAGAACCTGAAAAACGCAGCGAGGAAAAACAGTTAAAGCAGAACTGCAGCCGGGAGGCGACTGTTCCTCCAGGGCGCGTTTGTTTTACCTCATGGGGCAAGGTCGGCCTGCTGTCCTGCCAGTCGGCGAAGAATGAGCGGTGGAAGGACTCAGCGTAGGTGTCACGGTGCGAGCCGGGCTTCGTCAGGAAGTGGACGTAGTCTGACAGCACGGCGGCTCGGGCGTCCGGCTGAGAGACGTCGGTGAAACGACCGGAGACGAGTGACCGGACCGCTCGCAGAGAACAGAGGACGTTCAGGGTGTTGTCCCCGGACTGAAGACCTGAGAGCACAGACACAGACCACTGAAGACCTGAGAGCACAAACACAGACCACTGAAGACCTGAGAGCACAGACACTGGTCAGGCACTGGTCAGCACTACCTTGATGATAGTGGACTGAGCCGTTGGAGGACTTCCACAGGTCCAGTTTATCGTGGAGGATCACATTCCCAACCACGTCGGGCCGCTTTCCTCCGGACGACCAGGCGGACCGACCGCTGCCAGCTGCACCGAACAAACAGGAAGGTCAGAATAAATATGAACAAGATGAATCTGTGGTCTTTTTCTGGAACATTCTTGGACTTTAAAGCTCCAGTAAAGTGTTCTCATACTGGTGTTGGAGAGGGTGAGGATGCTGGACGGGTGTCTGTTTCTGGGCGAGGTGAAGCTTGATATCCAGCCTCCGAAGTCCCTCCAGATGTCGTTGATGTCGTAGTACCAGTGGACCGGCATGGACATGGAGTCGGCCGCACACATCGCCCACAACGCCTCGCCAACTGACCGCCGCACCTGAGCCATCTCACCTGAGGAGGAGTGTTTCAACTCTGGACATGGAGACCAGACGTTCAGTTAAAAAAAATCTGGACACTTAGCCATATTTCAGTTTTAATAATATTTCAGTGAATTGAACTGTATTAAACTGGACGTAATGTAAGGTAAAAAGATTTCAATAGAAACATTATTTCTGTATTTCTGTCCAAATCTTTGGAGTAATCGAAACATTTTTGTGCCAGTGTTCAGAAATGTTCAAATAAAACCAAGGCTCACACTGCATGTTATTTACAGGTGTTGCAGAGAAATTCTGCATCCTTGTCCTTCAGAATGAACCCAAACGCCCCCTGATTATTACACCTGCTGTCAGTGAATGTGAAGGTGTTTCTTAGAGAATCCGGCTGCTGCCCACAGGTGAACACACACCTGTGTGAACCTGCTCAATGCTTAAGCTCGATGATAAAGTGACTAAGTGTGAGATAATAACATGTTCTTTAACAGGTTAAACGGCATATTTTCAGCCCCTATCAGGCAGCAGTCTATTAGAAGTTTAATTTTTGTATTTTTCTGTGTCTGCTCACCTGTCACAGCACCGGTCGATCTGCACTGGCTCTCTGTTCTTAAGATTCCGCATGAGAACTTGCATAAGTTTTATATTACACCGTTACAAAACGGCACAGGAAGTGGCTAACGTTAGCACCCGTATGCTAACAAAAACACCTTTCCGCTGCCCGAACATGTCATTACAGCCGGCTACAGTCCGTATATGTCTCATAAATGTATCCATGGTATGTTTCCGTGTTTCCGAATGTTAAAACGATTATTTGGCTTTAAAGAAGTTATAAAAGCAGTGTTATGAAAAGTTTTGTGTATGTAGCGTTTTATAACCGCTTATGGAATACGGTGGCCGGGACGGTTCAGTGACGAGACCGCTTTCCTGTATCTGTGTCACGTGGGTGTTGTTTGCGTTCACATTGTGAAATAATCCCTGAAATTTGCTCTCAGGCAGAGAGAGCGCAATTACCGTATTAATAATTGCAAAGCCTTTTTGACACTTCTCTTCTCTCTCTCATGCATCATAAATCGAGTTTCCAGAGCGAATCGGGCAGTAACAGGCAGTCAACAGCCAAAAGCTGCCTGCAATACCAAATTCAGGGCCTTTAACAGCGTCCTACGGCGGCTGTTGTGGACCAAAGTTTTTCGAACGTTAACCAGAACTAACGCGAATGTGGAATATGCGAGTGGCGGAGTGTGTTTTATTAACATTAGCTGATCAATAAACGATCAGTAACTGCAAAAACGATGCTGGTGTCGTTCATGTGGTGATGCGGCAGATTTCCACCTGTTAGCATCTTTTGCTCCAGGGGAAGCTAGCAGCTACAGGTACAAAGCAGCTGAATGAATACAAAGTGCAACCTCAACCTGATATGGAGCTAACGTGACTGAGTTTGATTTCTCCTTTACGGCTGCTTAGTTTTATCCGCCGAGCTGTGAATGAAGAATACTTGTCGGTACCTAACTGTTGGTTCAAGCTTAGATCATATTTTTATCCCCTGTTTGTTTTGTAGCAAGCCGGCTAAGGTAGCTAACGTTAGCTGAGTGCTAGCAGGCTAACGTGTGTGCCGTCGGGGAGATGGAAGATTCATTGGATCAACGAGATGTTGGTAAGCACAAATGTGTTTGTTGGTCTTCACTTAAAGTGCTTAGACTTAAGTTACTCAGTTCATCTTAGCGGGGAGATTTGTTGTCTTTTGATTAACGTTAATGGTTTCACAGACTGTCTGTAAAGTCTCCATGTTAACATCATCCCAGTGCACAGTTTGATCTGGACCAGGTCTGGTTGTGGAGAAATCTGTCTACAATGACATTTTCTTCAGGTCTGGGTGAAGATCAATCTGTGAAAGTAAAGATTTTCCAAATCTGCTGTGTTCTTCAGAACGTGCCAAAACCTTCTGGGCCGAGGAGGACGTGGATCAGGTGTTTGAGGGAGTTCTTCAGCATGTGGATCACCTGAAGAGAGTCTTGAAGACGAGCACAGCCACAGATCAAGGTTGGCCTTCTTTAACGGATCTCTTCTTTGACTGTCATGGACTGGATGTGATCTGCTTCCTGTTTAATGATCAGGACTTCCTGTTGTGTGTTCATCAGAATGTGTTCGGGCGCTGAAGCTGCTCGAGTGTCTCGACTGTTTTCCTTCCACTCAGGACTCCTCTGTGGTTCAGGTGGTCATCGGCTCAGGTAAACAGACTTTTATTCTGAAACTTTTTCCAAAGGTGTGTGATGATTGGTCTGTTCAGTCCCGGTCCAGCTGTGTTCACTTGGTAGTGTTTTCCTGTCCAGGTGTGCTGCTGCCAGCTGACTGCTCCCACCACAGCCCCTCTTCCTCTTCATCCGCTTCTTCCCGCCCCCCTTCTTCCCCCCTGCCTCCCTCCAATGGGCCATCCAGCTCTGTAGCTTCCCCTGCAGGCAGAGAGGAGCTGCCACCTCCTCTGACCTCCGACCAGCTGCAGTACCACCTCCACACCTGCTGCAAGGTAACACACACACACCGTACAATATACACACTGTACGCTTCACACTGTATACATAACAATATTCACAGCTCAGCATGAACTTTGATTTTCTTTGGATTTCTTCGTGTCACTGTTTTTTCTTTCCAGGCCTGTCTACCCAGTTTACGCAGCATGCCTCAGTCCATGCCTCCGTTCTGGGGTCAGAACCCGCTGAAGGTGCCGCTGCTGTGTGGCTTTAAGAGGGTGACCGCCGTGCCCAGGATGTCATCGAGAGGGGTTGGGGATGCTGATGAGGCGGGGGCGGAGCCTGCAGTCTCTGAGGACATGGAGGACAGGGATGTGGTTTACAAAGCGCCGTGTGGGCAGAGTCTCCGTAACTACGACGACGTGATGCGTTTCCTGTTGGCCACAGAGAGCTACGATGTCCTGCAGGTCAGCTGGGTTACTGTGATACGTTCAGCTAACAGATATGGCCCCTGTGGCTGATTTGTATCTGGAGGCTTCAAGTTTCCACACCACACCTGTGTCAGGTTCATCCTGCACTGTGATTGGTTCCAAACTAGTTGTGACATCACGAATCCTGCAGGTTTGATAAACTGAGATGTAACAGATATCTTTGTGCTCGAACGTCACGGTGAAAGAAGAAGAAGGAAGCTTTAAAAATCCGGCGTCCAGCTCGAGCTGCAGCTGGAAAACGTGACTGAGGAGAATCTGCTGTTCTTGTCTCCTGCAGGTGGATTTCTTCACCTTTAACCTGTCTGTCCGGTTGGACCCTCCACCGTTTGCGCCCCCCCAGCGGCCGGAGGTGGACCTGAGCCGGGGTGTGGAGCCCACGCCGGTGGAGCTGTGCGCCAGGGACGGCGGCGCCCGACCGGCAGACTTCCGCTACAGGAAGGATCGCTGGCCGCGCGGCTGCTTCCTGTCCCGTGGGCCGATGCTGTTCAACGCCTGCTGCGACTGCATCGACGGCTGCACCGACGCACAGCGCTGCGCCTGCGTCGCTCTGACCAGAGGAGGGAGCTGTTACAGCCATCACAGGCTGTACGAGCCCGTACCGACAGGGTGAGACAGAGTCGATAAAGGTTGTTCGAGAAAAGAAACTTGTTTGAAGAATGTGGTTGGTCGCAGACTCACAGCAGCTCCTCCCCGTTCACAGGAATGAAGCAGTGTCGTGTGAGAAGTCAGTCGTGTCCACTTACTTTTGGCCATGCACGCTCATAAGAGTGTCATAACTTTGTGTTTTCAGGGTGTTCGAGTGCGGCCCGTGGTGTGGTTGTGATCGGGCTCGATGTCAGAACCGGCCGGTCCAGAGAGGGATCAGAATCCGCCTCCAGGTCTTCCCCACCGACAACCGCGGCTGGGGTGTGCGCTGCCGTGATGATCTGGACCAGGGCACGTTTGTGTGCATCTATGCAGGTGAGACGACGTTGATGCTGAACAGTCAGATGGTCAGTTCGTCAACGATATTGATTTAATGAAATAAAAATGTCTTCAGGTGTGATCCTGCAGAGGGTCTACAGTCCCACCGAGCCCCCTGCCCCGAAGCTGACGAGGGTGGACCTCCCGTCAGACGACGAGGTGGAGGTGGTCACCGAGTGGCTGGCCCTGCCGGTGCTGGAGCCGGAGAGCAAGCTGCTGGAGCCCACCTCGCCCTCCCTGCACGTCCCGGTGATCCAGAGACCCGCTGACTCCAACGCCTCATCCACCTCACCACAGGACCGAGACAAGGTCAGAATCTGGTTTCGGTGATCCCTTCAGGTCCCCCCTGAATACTTAGGTTTAAAAAACCTTCCCATCAGCCTCTGCTGGACTTCCTGGTTACTGCTAATTAGCTAATGTTAGCATGCTAACCCGCTAAACCAGGGTGGTAAACATCATTAACATCAGCTGATGAATTTGAGGGAATGAACCGTTTTTATTTGGTTGGATTCACTTTTTCATCTCAAAAAATGAACCCATCCTGTTCTCGTCCTTCAGACAGTGTTGGTGGGAGGTCCAGAGCCCCCGCCTCCTTCATCAGATGGCTCAGGTGGCCAGTCTCCAGCTCAGGAGAAGACGGTTACCCTGGCAACAGCAGCGACGGTCCGCGGCGTGAACGGTACCGAGACAGAGACAAAGAGCCAACAGAGCTTAAAGAGAGCGATGAAGGTGGAGGACGTTCACCTCCTCGACGCCAGCAAGGAGGGAAACGTGGGACGCTTCATCAACGTAAGAGACCAAAGCTGAGCTCAGGATGCTGTGAAGGACCGCCTTATTGATGACCTTTGACCCTGTCTCTGCCCCCACAGCACAGCTGCCAGCCAAACCTGTTCATCCAGAACGTCTTCACCGACTCCCACGACCCCGCCTACCCTGTCATCGCCTTCTTCACCAGCAGGTGAGGAGAGGAGGAAGATGATGATGACGGTTGCGAGCGTTTGGAGTTTGTTGCTAACTGTTTTTCTCTCTGTCAGGGCTGTGAAGGCCGGCACTGAGCTGACCTGGAATTACTCCGCCGACACGCAGAGGAAACAGGAAGTGCCCTGTCTCTGCAGCAGCAGCGGTTGTCGAGGACATTTTACCATCGAGGGGACCCTGTGCGACGTGTGAGGGGCTGAAGGTGGAACAGGAATCCCTCCAACAGCTTCAGACAAAATATTTATTTTTCCTGCTGTAATGAAACGGTTTGAAACAGCTTCTGTACACTTTTTGGTTTTTCTAAATAAATGGGCTCAAAAGGTCAATCTATGTTCTTTTATTTTGAAAGACTGCAGACAACTTGTACTTCTCCTCCATCTTCATTTGAATAAGAGAATAAACCTTTACTGGAAGGTGTGAGATGTGTCAGCAGAGATCGACAGCATGACCACATGGAACAGTCACAGCAAAACGTCCAGTTACGTTACATCCGCTCAGCTTTTACAGGATGTCCTGCATCAAACCGAGTCGTCTGCTTTGTTTCACCATCGTCACTCAACACGATGCACCCTGCAAACAGCTGTGTTTGAAAAAGCTGTCCTTCTTTTGTGCTTCCAGTACAAGCCAGATCAAGTTCTTTATGACCAGAGGCGGAAACACTACCGCATTTGTGCACATGGGCCACCAAAATCACACAAAATCATGAAAAAATTATCATCTCACCTCATCAATTGAACGATGAACACTCATTGCAGCTTTTATTTTGAAACTGGAAGTGGACGTGATGAGGGCTTCCTGTTATAGCCGACTGTGCTGCTTTTATTGTGAAACTCACCGGATCTCGGCGTGTTGTTTATATGACCCTCCGGAGTCCGGACAGTGTCTTCGACTGTCCTCCGATCCCTGAACCGACCATGAACGCTCCTCTGCGACTTGCATGCGTGCTCCTCTTCGGCCACCTCTTGGCCTCCCTCTCCCCGGCCTCCTCCTGCCGAGACCGGATCCCTCCTCACGACCAGGTGGCCCGGGTCGCTCGCTTCGTGGCCCACCAGTGCGACTGGGCCTCCATGGCCACCATCTCCACCCACAAGCCGGTGGTGGGACAGCCGTTCTCCAACGCTTTCTCGGTCAGCGACGGGCCGGAGGGCTTCAGCACCGGGGTCCCCTACATGTACCTGACCCGCATGGAGATCTCCGTGCAGGACCTGGAGGTAACGTCCCCGTAGACCAGCTCAGTGTCTGAGTTTAAAAGGATTAAGATGTTTCATAGACTCTCTGGAAACTTCCTCTGTTCAAAACTGCGTAGAAAAATCATTAAAGTTAGCGAGGCCGTTATTAACTTTATGTTATCAACGGTGCTTTTACTGTAATATTAATCCATAAACTTAAAGTGTGTTTAGTGTCCAAAATAGTTAAATTATCATGAACTTTAAAAACTACCACAAAGAAAGTTGTAAAGTTTAGTCTTAATAAAGTATTTATATTACAATAATGTCCAATAATCAGTCAGCAGTGTGCAAAACTTTAGACAAAACTTCTTCTTAAACTTTGTACTGTTTGAAGTATTATAGAACTCATTTCAAACTTTCCAAAGTACTATTCAGTACTTCTGAAGGGATTTGTTTTAAGTGACAGACTTAATTTCCTGTAGTATTTGAACATTATTTCTGTGGACTTAACTTATTACTCCTCATGCTTCAGCTTTAGCATATAGCCACCCAAAATTCATTGTTTAAATATTGCTCTTATTTTGTATATTTGGAGCCATTAATATGTTAAAAATCTAACATATTAAGTCAGTTTTATTTTTTTTCCATCTCTAAAAAAATCACTTAGCTGCAGAATTCCCTAAAGTCATAAAATTAAACCTGCAGTTTAGCATTTATGCAACAGCAGAAGCTCCGCCATGACACAGCAGTTCCTTCACACAGTGACTCAGCAGTTTTGGAGTTAAAGTCACATGTCAGAGCTGAAGTCATGTGACAGGAAACCACAGACTGATGAGCGCAGCAGAAACGTGCAGGACACACACGCAGTGAACGGTCTCGTCACGTCACACTAATAAAACTTTGAGCTGTCGGTTAAAGAGTGAGAGATGAGCTGAAGAGCTGGAAGCAGGTGAAGTGAAGGACACGTCTTTGTCCTGCAGGTGGACCCTCAGGCGTCTCTGTCCATGTCTCTGGCTCAGACTGATTACTGCAGACAGCAGGGCTTCGACCCTCAGAGTCCTCTCTGCGCTCACGTCATCCTGTCTGGATCTGTGATGGAGGTACAAATGCACACACAAACACACCTGTGCATCCAGGTGATTAAGCCCAAGCAGTCACATGACCCTCACCTCCCTCCCCCTGTCCAGGTGAACGGGACGGAGGCAGAGTTTGCTAAGAAAGCTCTGTTCAGTCGCCATCCGGAGATGATCGACTGGCCGTCTGACCACAACTGGTTCTTCGCCAAGTTCAACATCACACAGGTACAAGTACTACAACTACTGCAACTATGAAGTACTGCCACTTACTACCACTACTGGTAGAGCTTGGATTGTTACTGCTGATTACTGCAAATTCAACGATAACTACTGTTAGTACTCTTGCTGCTGCTTGCTGCTGCTGCCACAAATACTACACATTACTACAAATACTACCAGTATTGCAACATACTGCTCTGATCTTACCCTCTGTACCACTGCTACTGCACCGACAACTACAAAGCTAGTACTATGACAACAAGTATGGCTACTGTTACTACATGTACATGTACTGCTAATGCTACTACTACAAATAGTACTTCTGTTTTTCCTGCTGCTGTCAGTGCTACTACATTACTACTACTAACAGCAGTACTCTGTGAAGTACTGCAGTGGAACCGGATCAGATTAAGATTTCATGAAATAAAAGCCTGACAAACCAAACTCAACTCATTTCTTTGAACATTTAATCAGATTTCAGTTATCAGACCTCCTGATAGGTCCAAACATCATCAGTCCCATCAGCCAATCAGAGGGCAGGCAGTGTGCTTAACGTCCATGTTCTTCCTCCGTGTTGCAGGTGTGGGTGCTGGATTATTTTGGCGGGGTGAAGATGGTCACTCCGGACGAGTATTACCAGGCTGAGCCGCACGGGAAGCACTACTGATGGTCAGAGCTGCTGGTTCATGTAGTTCTGTTTGTGCTGTTTGTAGTTCTATGATACGTGGTACACAAAGTACACACAAAACTACAACATGAGTCCGCCTGAAGCTACTTCAGTAGTTGTGTGTGAAACCTTCATCAGGAAACAGAAAGAAATACTCCGAATACTGAATGTTTTTCACGTGATGGGAAAATGCTGAAACTCTGGAAACTGAGCGAGTTCAGGATGTTGATGCCGAAACTGAAATTTAGATTAGATTTCAAATGAGTTAAAAATATTGAAGTGACGTCCAGGAATAATAATCCTCATCACAGAGCTGAATTAATAATCAACCTGATACTCACACTTCATCACTTTATTGTGTGTGTTCATCAGGGTTTGTGTGATTGTGTCAATGTGTCTCAGGTGTGTGAAATAATCATCAGGTGTGTGTTGTTGTCGTCATTTAGTTCGACCACCAGAGGGCGCTGCTGAGGAACTTCAGAAACAGAAACACAATCAAATCAAATGTTTGAAGAGTAATAATTCCATGATTTCATGTCAACAAAAATCTGGACAATTAAAAAAAAGAAAAAGTGCCTTTTAGATATTTCCTCTAACAGCAAACTTTAATTTAATCCGTCGTTTTCTTTTCCTTTCTTTGGTTTTGTTGCTCCACCAAACTCCATTCAGTAATGCTGAGATTTAAGACGTGTGAGTTGACAGATTTGCACTGGAAAGCAACAACAAACTGCACTTTATAACTTTATCACAGAGGGAACAAACAAAGATTCAGATGTTCTGGTAAATATTACAGGAGCTGGTTGATTTTCAGCTGCATTAAATAGATTCACTGTTTTTTATTTTAGATTCACTGGATTTATTATTGACAGAAGTTAATTTCTTCTAAAACGAGAAAACCTGAAGGTTTAATGAATGTCACCACAGTCAGGTTTGATTATTATTGTTATTATCAATTTCCTACAGCTCAACCAAGTTATAGGTCCTGAAGGCCCGACTGAGAAACTTTTACCAAAACTACAAGATTTTAAACCAACAGTCCGTAAAAAACTGGGTGTGATTTTTGACTCTGAGCTGACTTTTATCCCACATATCAAAAATATAACAAAAATATGTTTTTCTCCTCTTCAGAACGTAGCCAGAGTCCGCCCGTGTCTCTCTCAGGCCAGCAGAGGTGCTAATGCATGCTTTTATTTCCTGCTCTCTGGTCTTCCCAAAAAGAGTATTTCAAACCTCCAGTTACTTCAAAACTCAGCCGCTCGCGTGCTGACGAAGACCAGAGGGCGAGCCCACATTACACCCGTTTTACAGTCGCTGCATTGGCTCCCTGTCCGCTTCAGGATCCATTTTAAGGTTCTTTGACTCGTTTTTAAATGTCTTAACAGCCTTCTGTCGTATTCTATCCTATTTAATCTACTTTACTTGTTATCTTATGTATTTTTCTTCCTTTAACTGTTTAATTTATTTTAGTTATCTTATTTCTTGCCTTTTACTTTTAACTGCAGTGTTTCCTGTTTCCTCAGGGGGGTCCTCCACACTGTCAGCTGTGTCTGGTCTGCTGCTGGGGCTGCTGGTCCCGGGTCCCTTCGGCCCGGCTGGGCGGGGGGCTCCCCACCTTGGTGTGGGGGTCCACCTGTCTGTCGGAGTCGGGGGGCCCGGGTGCCGGCGCCCCCTGTGGTCATAGTCTGCGACGACTCCTCTCAGTGTGGACGGCCCCAAAGGTGGCGTTTTCCCCGATCCTCAGTGCCTTTCCATGTCCCACTACTGTGTGTGTGTGTGTGTGTGTGTGTGTGTGTGTGTGTGTGTGTGTGTGTGTGTGTGTGTGTATTTGTGGGTGTGCATATGTACATGCAGAGGGTGGGAGGGATGGGTTTTCTCTGTTTTTATGTTTTCCTTTATAATGTTTTGAACTGTTGTAAAGCACTTTGTGTTGCATTTTATCATGTATGAAAAGTGCTATATAAATAAAGTTTGATTTGATTTTAATTCATCCTTTCGGAACTACATCTCCCATGAGCCTTAGCTGTTGGCAGGCTTCCACAAGCTCATTGAAGCTGTAGTTCTTGAATATTAATGAAATGCTCAAAGTTTGCAATTTAGCTTTCAGCTTTTTTCATGCGTTCATATTAGAAGAACTTGAAGACTTTGCTGTGAAATTGTATTTTTTTTGATAAATATTAATGGATGATTTGTAGAAATAAAGTCTGTGTGAATAAATAAAACGGCTCCAAATCTTATTTTTGTTAATTTAGTGAAATGACTTGTAATGGATTTTCATAATTAGTGTAGAAACATGAAACATGTATAAGAATATTGTTTGTGTCCTTTAGTTTGAGGTATTTTCTGTCATGAACGTGTCTTTTGTGTGTATGAAACCTTCTATCTTTATGTCCTCGAGAGTCAAAAAGCTGCTTTTAGAAGTGAAAAGCTTCTGCCTCCAGAACAAGACAAGCGAAGTGTCCTCCCTCCAAAGTCTGACACACATCAAGATTTTTAAGATTTGCTCTCTGAAGAAACGTCAAAAAAGAAAAAGAAAAAGAAGATAAACAGACCAGAGAAACTTTGTTTTTCCATCTGTGTGTTGAAAGAGTGTGTTGGCGTGTGGGAGACGAGCTGGTGTACGTAGATGATGTGTGTCACCTGGCACAGCAGCTCCTCACCACTTCCTGTTCCACTTACAGACGACAAAGACTGAAGTTTGGCTCAGTCGACTCAGTCCGTCGCTGCTGACTGAAACCGGCTTGAAGAAAAACGTCTCTTGGGGAAACCGGTTTGGGATAGAGCTCCAGACGAGGATCTGTGGCCTGCTGCTCTTCATCGCTCTGTGTCCTCCGGCAGGTAAGACTCATCACACCCAGAGACTCAGTGTTCAATCCCACGAGCGAAGCCTCCACCGATGCTTCGACTTTCCCTCCGAGCCGACGTGAAAGCAGCTTCACTGCTCAAAGAAAACGCTGTGAACTTGGTTACAATGCATTTTTGAAACTATCGGCATGTTTGGGAGCTTCCATCAATCCTTCAACTGATGTGAAAACATTAAAAAATCACCAAACATACTCATGGAAATGGAAATGCTGTGGAATCAGACTAAGTGCTGGCCCACCAGTAAGAACTGATAACTTCCTGTGCGACATTCGAACGACTCCAGCAGCAGAAAATTAGCAAAAATAAACGTGGCGAGCAGAGAAACTTCTATGACTTCTTTCTGGCGGCCATGTTGGACGGCCTGGTTGTGTTTGTGTTCGTCTCGATGGGATCAAACTCTTTTCACATTTGTTGACAAAGAAAAAAATGACACGAATAACTACTTTAATTTTCTTTAACAATGATTTTGCATTCCGTAAATATCAGCAGATTAGCTCATTAAGCTAACTGTAGCAGCTGTTTGACAAATATTATTATTATTTTTATTATCGCTAACATGGCAGGTTAGCACTACTATTGGTGTGAAAAGGCAATATTTGGTTTCAGTTGTAGATTTTTATAGCTGGATTATTGGAGAAACTTGAAGTTGAAAGCTAGTTGCTAACCTAAGCTAGATGACACAAACACCAAAATGTTACTGACAGAACAACCCAGTGATGAACTGTCATCACAACAACATCCAGACAAACTGCACCATTAATACAGAAACTGGTTTATAAATCATGTTAAATTCAGAACAAACAAACAAGAGCAACCAGCTACGTAAACAGGAAGTCACTGTAGCATCACCAGCTAGCATAACTTCCAACAATGACAGTTTTCGAGGCTCCAGAGATAAATCTGTGTAAATGTCGGCATTTGTTTTAATTCTGTCTGCGTGCGTGAAGAAATCTGTGTTTCAGAGTTAGCAGTATTCACACAGTTTAGAATACGAGAGAATATGTGATTATGCTACGCTAACTGACGTTATTTGCCCATTTTGTCAGCTGTTATCAGCATGCTGCGTGTTGCACCAGAAGCTTGTGAAAAGGCCAAAATGAGCCAAAATGCTGCTAAAGGAGATACGAGGAGATGGTGACGGAAAAGACGACATACAACACTAAATATCATAAACTGCTTCACCACGTCAACCAACGGCTGAACCGCTGCACGCCAACAACTAACTGGTGGCCAACAAGCGTCCGTTAAATGGTCTGTTTTTGTTTTCTCATGGTGTTAAAGACCAGTTTGAATCATCAGCTGACCAGTTTAAACTGCAGAAAGTGTTGAGCATTAAATAACAGTTTACACTATCAAAGTTCAGAGCCGATAAAAACCAGTTTAAACCATCAAAATACCAGTTTTAGACCGACACTTTGGACCAGCGAAAGACCAGTTCAGTTTGTTTTCAGCAGGAAAAAAGACAAATATTGTTTATGAATCTGTAAAACAGCAAAAATGAATCTACAGAAATCATGTTCTATGATCATGATCATGATATGACGATGAGTGAAACGGAGGAACTTTAACAGAGCGACAGAAGTTTACGGACACTCAACAAAAGATGGCCTCCATTTTAGAAATCGCCCCAGCGCTGCGTTCAGGGGATAAACTCAAGTGCGTCACAGCTGAAAACGGGCTTTTACCTCCAGAGGTTTGAGGAGACGCTCAAAGATTTCCTCCACAGCAGCGTTCAGGTCTGCAGATCCTCCAGCGAAGAACGACAGAAAGGTCCGAATAAAATGAAACGCAGGGCAACATGAAGTCCTCCAGGTTCACAAAGTACAGACAAAACAAATGTTCACTGGCTAATAACGGAAACATCTTCGTTAAAGATGAGCAGATTCAAACCGTATCACGGAGGCTCAATGAGCTGACACCTTTTCAAAGGCCTGAACCAAAGGTTATTACCAAGATAAAAATCAACATTAAACTCCAAGAAATGACCTCCGACTGATGACGCCACAGCTGAGGAAGGTCCTCTGAACTCACTGATCTTCTTAAAACGCCTCGAAACTTTAAGTAAGGCTGTTTTTCCTTCATCGCTGCTGCCTATCAGCACGTTAAAGTCATTAAAACAGAATCAATGTGAGTGATCCACAGAGTGTCTCATCAAAAATGCCACAAATCCAAACAGCCAACTTCATTGCAGATGTTTTTAAGGGATTTAAACACGTGAAGAAAGATAATTTAAAGCAAAATCACTGATCATGTGACATGACGTCTTCTTAAAACACCTGTAAACTGAGAAATAAGGGTTTTCTTTCCATTTTAAGGCCGTTTTAAAGGCAGCTTTCAGCCTCCTGAAGGCTTTCTTTCAGGTCTAAACATAAAACGATGTTTTCCCGCTTTAATTGACCACATTTGAATGCAGCTTTGCACTGATGAAGCAGAGATTCCTTTCATTTAATAGAATATGTGGTAGAAAACGTTCCCGCTTCTGGTTGTCGTGGATCCAGAAATGGCCGAACCTCGTTTGTCTGATTGATTCGCTCTGTCGTGCTTTGAATTTGTGTTTTTAATGTAAAAAAGTGCCGATGTGACATTTTAGACACTGTCATTTCTCACTGAAGTTTAAAGTTTGAAGTCTAATCAGAAAATTAGCGTGATGGTGATGGTGTGAGGTGAAACAGCTGCTCGTGTTGTTTTGTAGTTGAAAAAATGGATCGACCACAGAGAGTGAACCCCCCCATCCCCGAGTTCAGGAAGCAACTCTGTGGTTTGTGAGCTGTGACTCTTAAAGCTCGTCTTCCCCAAAGTGAGCTTCAGCTCAGCGACAAAAGCTGCTGCGGTGACCAAAAACGAACGCACGCTTGTTTGAGTCGACAGTTTCGGTCCCCGAGACGCCCCTCAGACCCCCCCGCCGCAGAAAAGCCAGAAAAAGAGGTTGAAAACAGAAATTAGCAAGATTTTCTCCAATAAATGTCGACCTCGCCCACATTTTCAGCAACGTTTTCAGCGCATTTTCAGTGAAATCTGTCCTGAAGCGAAGGGAGTTTGGTTCGCTGTTTGTCAGGCTGGCAGCCATCTTTGATAAAGGTGTAAAAGATGGAGGGAAGAAAGAAAGAACGATGTGAAAACAGAGGCGGCGTAAAGAGACGAAGCTCGGCGGCAGGAAAACAAAGACAGAGCGATGAGGTGTCCTGATTTTCTGTCAGGTGTTCAGGAACTCAAACATACAGACGGTTTCACAACATTAAACCTCGACGAGCATCAGATAAAGTTTGAGCTCCAGTTCAGCAGAAATGATGCAACATCTCGTAACACTTTTCTATCTGATGGTGTTTATCTGAAAAAATGCATAACATGAAGATAATTATGGGCTGTAAAACATCTGTGGAGGATCAGTCCAGCATGTAGCCTCATGCTAACGTCAGCGCTTGCTAAGTTTAGCTTCATTGTCACTGAATTAAAACTGGTTGTTAACAAAGCTAACGTTAGCATGCTAATATTTGACCAGGAGCTAACATGGCGGCCACCTGTCACAAAAACAGCACATCATACCTCCAGTCATGAAACATTCCTTCCTGCTGACACAGTTGATTGCTCTTGATTGGATGGCGTCATGTTGTTTCCCAGCAACAGATTGACACATCACTCGTCTTCACTGGTTGAGACACTTCTTAAATGTTGGTGATATATCCTGATTTAAAACCGATATACACCAATAAATCACTGGTTTGAAACCAGTCAGTCGTGAACTGAGAGCTCACGACGATAAAACGGTTGTTATTATCTTGGTTGAACTGATGTGGCGTTCAAATGTTTCTTCCCAAACAAACCCAAATTTACCAAAAACCACATTAAGCAACAGAAGCTAGCCTATAAGAGCGCCGTAGGCTCGGCTGTCTGGTCGGCCATCTTTGATCTCTCTGGGCCTTATTGGAAAGCATTCGAAGGTGTTCAGAAATGGAAATGCAGTTAATTCCAACACCTGAAGGCAGCATTAAACACATCATGACATGCGTCTCTGCTCTCTTAAAGCTGCTTTAAAGTTGTTCAACAGGCTGAATTCTTATTAAAGATGATTTTTTGTAGTTTCATTCAGGAAACTGTCGCCGCTCTCTGACTGTTTGAAGTCTCTCATTTTACAATAAACGCTCTAATAAAGCGTTTACGCTCACTAAACCATTGATGTCTGTTTCCACTCGAGCTGTTTGAAAGTTTCCAGACGCAGCGGTGGAAAACGAGAAGTGTTTACGTGAAGAGATTAATTCTGAATGAAACAAACTGAATGTAACTGTCTGACGCACTCTCGCCCTCGACGTGAAACTCACAGTAAAACTCCTTTTTCCACCTGCTGTTTGCTGCTTACAGTAAATGTTGACGTTCGTGTCACGTCTGAACACCAGCTGGTGTGTTTCAGTGAAACGACTGCAGGCTGTGGACCCTGAAGACGTCCACAGAAGACACTTCGGCCCTCTTTCAGCCTCGAGTCGTGTCTGCAGGTGTTCTCAGCCTCACGAGGATGCTGGGGACAGAGATTTGGGATGAATGTGTTTGTCAGTCACTCGCTGCTGCTTGTGAAGTTGAATTTCTGTGAGAAGCCGTGAAAAAAATGAGCATTTTAAGCGACTGAAGCTGTCGACGCTGGAGGTTTGCAGTCGTGTCAGACAAAGACACGGTGAAAATCTGCTGAGAGGCTGGAACCAGCTGTTTTTCTCATTTACAAGTTTGAACTGATCGCTTCGTTTTCATTGATTTTTCTGTCAAAGTCACTTCGTGGTCTTTTGGAAACGCAGCTGAGAGCGGAGGCTGCTGATGCGTTCGAGGACACCCTGTTGTGATGGAAAACGCTGCTGGAGTTCTGTGAATGGAAACGAGCCGTGGCCGTCCTCAGTCTGTGTTGATGATGAGTCATTAAACGCGATGCTAATCATGAACCGTGTGACGAAGCTTTCCGCCGAAGTCTCTGTGAAGGACTGACAGTGAAGGACGCCGCGTTTTCAGCCGACTCCGTTCCATTGAAACGTGTCCCCTCGTCCTCTGCGTCAGGACAGTTTGAGCTTCGTTCATGTGTTGTCCTTCCAGGAACCAAACCAGAGCTGAAGGACGCAGTCAGCCGCCAAATTATTAGGAACAGTGAAAATGAGTCTGAGGTTTACGGTTCAAACGTTGTTGCTGGTGTGAAAGTCTCGTTTTGTCTTAGTGACGGACAGTTTTACTACAAATATACTTTTCACGAGTATTTCTTCACTTGTCTTCGGTCCGTGTAAAGACACAGCAGTGACGGTACTACTGCTACTGCAACTCTACTGTAATACTATCACTGTTATCAGTGCTGCTGAGGAGGTACTTGGATTCAAGAGTAGTAATACGATGTAAAAATACTCTGTTACACGTCTGACATGAGAACTTTCAACCGAAACAATCCTTGAAAAGTATTATCAGCAAAATGTACTCAAAGTATCAAAGGTAAAAGTACTCGTTTTGCAGAGTTTTATTATATATTACTGTATTGTGGTTCATCTGATATTATTTGACACAGCTGTCAGATAAAAGTGGTAAAAGTACTGCTGTCTGGAATTCAGTTTAAAGTAGCACAAAATGGAAATACTGAAGTACAATCCCTCAGCGTACTTTGAGCATAAATATACTACAAGACCTGAGAGAGGACGGTCTCTGGAGCTCTGAACGGTGGGTTTGTGCACCGCTGATCAAAGATTATTTCCTGTTTTACTATTTATGTACCTCTACTACAATAAATGAACTTTCTCCACTGTGGAAGAAATACTGCAACTTTTAATTTCAGCGTTTTGTGTCAGTTTAAACTCTCCACTCTTTATTTAAATAGTTTTTCTGGTTTCTGTTTAATTAAGCTGCATTTCTTGTGCTTCCACTACGAATCCTTTGCTACGTTATGACACCGATGACGGTTTTTCATCTCTAAATCTGCACATTTATCCCTCTTATCCCTCTTATCTGACAGCCTGAAACGTAGATTTGATTTAAAACATGACCAAAGCTCGATAAATATCCTGAGTAAAATGAGTAAATGTGGTCAGTTCTGAGAGTTTATGTGGAAAATTGAACTGTTGTTTGTGCACTTGTGTGTGAGAGGTTTTATGTGCAGTGGAGAGAGTTTATTATCACTGATACGAACTTAATTAACGACACTTATTAGCTCAAATTAAGAGTCTTTAATCCTTCTGCTGCGATTTCTACAATGACACTGATGTGCAAATATTAAATATACGTTTATTTCTGCTCCGTTAATTAGGTCAAATTTTTAGATTTTAGACACAAAATTAGGAGAACTCGTTGTATGCGAGCTTGACCCGTGCGACACTCGGCTACGTTACAGTTAACACATTCATTGATCTTAACTCCCTGAAACTGACCTCAGATCAGTTTGGAGTTCATTCTGTGGATCACTAAAATTTGACCTTTTTTAAAGCAGGTTTTGTTTGGAGTTTTATGTGTGTGTGTTACACTGACTGATGATGTGTGCATGAACCTCCCCCCGCTGTGTTCATGAGATCACCCCCACACCCCACCCCCCTGACCACACACACACACACACACACACACACACGCACACACACCGCTGCTTGAAGCCGACTTCCTGTTCTGTTTATATTTGATCTATCTTGGCTCTTATCTAACTTTATCTCTATCAGAGGTTCCACTGAGCCTCAACACAAGACGAGGATACCAGCGAGATAATCTGCTCTTCATCAGTGTCGCCATGGCAACGCAACAACGTCATCAACCAATGGATCGATTTAGTGATAAAAAGCTAATAATCGCCAGAGTTTCTGGCCCGGCGTGACGTTTCAGACGTGCCGCTTTGGAGTTCTTCTCTTGAACGTGATGATGATGATGAAGAGAATCGATGATGATGATGATGAACGATGAAGAGAATCGATGATGATGATGAACGATGAAGAGAATCAATGATGATGATGATGATGATGATGATGATGATGATGATGATGAGCTCAGCTCCAGAAACGTGTTTCTCAGGTCTGACCAGCGAATAAACTCAGACGGCGTGTTTGTGGTGAGAGGCCACTGAGGTGTCATCTCTACACATCTTCAGCTCTGTGGTTTGGGGGCCTCCTCGTCCTCGTCCTCGTCCTCGTCCTCGTCCTCATCTTCGTCTTCGTCCTGTCATGAGTTTCCAGGAATCTGTCCATCAGTCACTTCTTCCTGCATCATCTGCTCTGAGATCAGCTTTAATAATCATGAATCCTGATGAAGAATACCAAGAAAAATGCAGAGCAGTGAGATTAGATCACGTTTTAAACACAAGTCTGTTTGTGTCGAAATGTAGAAACTTTATTTAAAACACATTTCTGAACAGAATGACAGAAAATTTATTTCTTCAAACTCTGACTGACTTTTCATCATTTTGGCCTCTTTGAATGTTTAATGAGAGTTTCTGAAGGTTGATGCTCTCTTTCACTTTTACACACACACACAGAGTCATAACTATTTACACACCCACACTAAACCACACACACACTCACACACACACACACACACACACACCTGTCATTGTGATGGAGGAAACCGCTGAGCTCCATCACACACATTCACACACTGTAGAAACAAAAGTGTGTTAACCACGTCAGTCCCAGCAGAGCGCTGCCGTCCTGCCTGCTGCCTTGCACCTCATTGGTCCACCTCGCAGTCAATCATCATGTGGACAGTCCTGGCCCAAAATCAGCTGTGATTGGCTAGAACTCCTCCTCGTGTGTTGTCATAGTGACCCAATCACTGAATTGCTGTTTCTTTTCTGTAATGAGAGGAGACGTTCATGTCCGTGTGTGTGACCTCTGACCTTTGACCTCCACAGAGGTGGTGAAGATGTACGACCCTCAGATGTGTTACATCCTGGACGGCTTCCTCGCTCTGTACGGACTCATCATCACTGGCATGTTCATCAAGGAGAAGGTGAGTCGGCCCAGAGGATTCACGGCTCGGTGCTCACAGAGCAGAACTCGGGTTCAAAGGAACGACCCGAGTTCTCTCGTGTTCTCCGTCACTTCGCAGACGCTTTAGATTCGCGTTTCTGCTCATGTCTCCTCATTTCTTCTGTCACATGTTTCAGTTCTTCAAAGGCAAAGGGAAGGCGACGGACGAGAACATCTACAGCGTGAGTGTCACCTCTTTGACTCCGAGCGGGTCAGTTAGCATGCTAACGCTAGCTCTGTGGGTATCAACATGAGACAGAACAGTCATCTGAGAGAGCTCGTTCAAGACGATGATGTCAGTGATGAAGAGGGTCCGGGGGGCTTCTGGTTTGTGTTCCTCTCTGATGGAGTTTGTTCTGTTTGTGGCGTTCAGGATCTGAGAGGTCAGGACACCGGAGGGTACGCCCCACTGATGAGAGGAGACCCCGAGCGAGGACGAGTGAGTCTCACTCTGTGTGTCTGACTCTGTGTGAGCTGTGTTCTCCGGCTGCTCTATGAGGAACGTTCCTGGTGTTGGTTCTAGAGGACAGTGCACCATGTATCAAGGCTGCTTGTGTAACTTCTGTCATGGAAAACTTAGAAGAGCTGTGATGAACAGGAACCTTGAAATGTGCTCAAACCTAACTGACTGATTCTAACGTTCTGCTCTGTTCTGTTCTGCTCTGCTCTGTGTGGTAGAACCGCAGGGTGCTGGATGACGACACCTACACGGTAACAAACCTTTGAGTTTGAGCTGAGCATTTGAGCCGATTTCATTGAAAACGATCAGTTATTGATTTAAAAACTGGATTTGTTCAGCGCTGCGTCTACATATGATGTGACATTTGATTGTTTTTAATATTCAGGACTTGAACAAACGCACCGATGGAGAATATAAGGAGCTTCCTGTTAAAAGAGAGGTGAGTCTGCTGTAGTGTTTGAAGTATCATGAAATATTTTCCAGAATTTTTGGATCAGTCTGCGAATTATTTCCATTGAGAGTCTCGTCGTTAACGTTTGTCTGTTTGCGTCTGCAGCGTCAGAGAAAGAACGAGCAGGTGTACCAGGTGAGTGGAAGAAAAGATATTTCATGTTTTTGTGTGTTGGTCAGCAGCTTTGGTTTTGGTTCGGTCTATTTGCTGGAACAAACAGTTTCTCGTGTCTTCAGGGTCTCAGCTCGGCCACCAAAGACACATACGACTCGCTGCAGATGAAGCCGCTTCCTCCTCGCTAACGCCGCCTGATGACTGAAGTCTTCTCCTGCTTCCTGTCAGCCTCAACCAAAAAACACAAGCGTCTGTGTGAGACACATCATTTGGCTGAAGGTCTTGTTTTAAGACAAGGACGGTCTCAGTTTGACCCTCCACCCTTTATTCAGTAGATTCGTCCTCAAAGGTTCAAACATGGACAGAAATGTGCATTTTTCATTCTTTCAGGTCATTTTTTTCTTGCAGTTTATCAGCTGGACGGTCTGGGTTTCATCAGTTGTTCTAAAGATTTATTCAGGTATTTTAATTTGAAGGGGATGATTAACACCAACCGCTGCTCAGCTTTCAGCTGCATGTGGTCAATTCTCACATTTTTCAAATTACTTCTGCACAGAATCTGAAAAATGGCGGCAGACCGTCCACCTGTTCCTGTTCTGACTCTGTTTCATCATGAAGGAGTGTAACTCCTCTGCGTGGTTAAAATGAAGGAGTGGGCTTTAAGGGACCTCGTAAGACCAGGTCCAGATCACAGAGGCTGATGATTAACAGCAGCTGGTGGAGTAACATGCAGGCCTGAGAGCTTCATCATCGCTCTCTGAAACAGCTGATGCTAAATGAAAACTGCTTTCAGGTGTGCTAACAGTGCCAAAGATTTGATCCCACACGCGACTTTTCATCCAACTTAAAATGGTGTGAAACGTTTAAAAGGCTCCGTCCAAAGCTGCAGAGGTGGAGAGGCTCAATGTTTAAAGAGTTATTTTAAGTAAAAAGACACCGAGGCAAAAAAAGAGAGTTCAAATAATAAATAATCATCTCAATACATGCAGACAAAATATTAAAACCTTTTAAATGAGAGAATTCTGTTTAAAAACGTTTAAAATGTTTCTTCATCCTGCTTCTTTTCACAATAAAGTCATTTGATTGCAGCTCATTTTTACTTCATTCCAGCGAAATCAAAACAAAAAGGGCAGAGCCTGTCGTGTGATTGGCTGTTGCTTGTGTGGACAGCCAATCACACTACAGGCTCGGAATTAGATGAATAAGTAAAAAGAGCTGCAATAAATACATATTCATGAAATCAATAACAATGAAGCTTTTAAAGCTTATTTCACGATTTCATGGTTAAATTCCACATTTTATCTGCATTTATTCATATTCATTTTTCATGCTGTCATATTTATTATTTATAATAATAAATAATAAAAAATGCATAATAAAAAAGGTCTGCCATAATTCAGCTTTAAGATTTTATTGTAGAATTTAAAAACATTTAGCGCAGCTTTAATTTTCCTTTTTTCTGCTTTAAAAGTAGTTTTCTTTTTTTGTTGCCGTCATTTCCTGTTTTGATGATTTTGATTATTTGCTGTAATAATTTAACCACAGTCCCTTTTTCATCCATTCAAATTTTAAAGTTTTTTCCTCCGATGTTTCTGTTTTCTTTTCATATGTTCGGTGGTTATTATGAAAGTTTTCATTGGTTTTGTTGTTCTGATATTTTCCTGAGAATTCATGCTGGAATCAATCTGATCATTTGTGTCTTTATGAGTATTTTGTTTCAATGCTGAAGGTCATTTTGCTCTGTAAAAGCCATTCTGATCTCACTTAGATTAACATGTGGTATAGAAATGTCTATAATAGCATGAAGTTTTACAAATTCCGCTTTTGTCACCTGGTGGACAAGAACAGAATAAACATCTCTGAGGTTCACTGCACAGCAATGCATTTTTATTGACTTCATAATTTGTTGGATTTTTTTGGAGTTTAGTTTCCACCTTTTCAAATTAAGAGACTAAGGGCTACCATACAGAACAGCTTGATTAAAGGTTGCTTTAGACAACCGTGTTTGGTGTGTTTTCAGGGGTAAATTAAGGTTTAACTGATAGTTATTTTTCAGAGGTTTTTGATTAATAATTCGCAAACAGTAGTTTTATTTTGAAAGGAATGAGCGGAACTTGGAAGCGGCTAGTTTGACGCTAGACGCAAACAGCTGGTTAGATTGGTAGGCTATGAGGCTAACAGGCTCGCTGTGTCACTGCTGTGTGTTACGATGGCAGCTGAACCAAAACATTAGCACTAATGCTAACGTAAAACAATGCGGTGTGATTCATTAGAACGACAATAATTCATCTTAAGGGCTGTGCTAATTACTAGCCAGTTTGCTAACGATTAGCGAGCCCTGCTAGCCGCGCTCCCAACAACAACAACAGCTGCTGTCAACACTGAATTCTTCCTCGTTAGCAGCAGCAGCAGCAGCAGAGTTTCACCCCAAAAACGATCATTTAAAAGAAATCCAAATGGAGACAAACGCACCGAAGCGAAGAGACAACAAGAAATCACTGCGTGTGAAGGTGATCAGCCTCGGAAATGCCGAGGTCGGAAAGGTAAGTGACTCCCAGCTTAATTTAGACCAGATCCCATATTGAATTCAGGCAGATTTTAGCTCAGATGCTTCAAGCTACGACTAACATTGAAAACAAGCCTTCTTTGTAGAGCTAACCAACGATATATTTGTTATAAACTGTTTTTAAAGATGATGCTAACTTAAAAGATAAACGTTTCTTCCGTTTTTCTTCTTATGTTTATGGTGCTGTTCAGTCTGAGTTGTTTTTAGTTTTAAAACCAGATTCGTTATAAACATTAATTACTTGAACACATTCTTGCTTATTGCTTATAATTCATACACAGTACAATATAAACGAATATGTAATTCTAAAGACAGATATGTCCTCTAAAATTCGGCGTGTATATTGCTCGTCGATATTAAATAATGTGTTTTATTAGTAACATTTCTCCTGCAGACTTCATTGATTTGGACGGAGGCACTTGCAAGTATCGAGCAAAATGAACCAGATGAAATGCTGACATTGTTCTGAAGTTCCGTCTGTTTGGTGTGTAATATGTGTGCCGAATACTCCAGCAGAACCCAGTGATTCGAAATAGTCAATTAAGTTTGGTTTCACTCATCTGTGTTTTTTATTAAATTATTGTATATTTGATTAACACCATCATGCTGTCTTCACGCAAATCAGATGTCTGTATAGGTAATTGTTTCAATGCGGAATTTGCCCAAACAATACAGTAATTCTAAAGCAGTTATGAATTAGACTTTTACACATTAATGCTTAACTTTTTATAAAGGTGCCCTAAAATTGGCAGAATCTCCATTAAAATTCGGCATACATCTTACTTTTTAAAGTTAATATTCAATTTAAATAATTAGTTTTGTTGTCAACATTGCTCCTCTAGTCTTCATTTAACAATCCAACTCTAAATCTCTAGATTTCTGAAGGAAGTCTGGTATGAAAGAGCTCATTATGAATTATTTTCCTTTTCAGAGCTGCATTATCAAACGTTACTGTGAGAAGAGGTTTGTTCCCAAATATTTGGCCACTATTGGCATCGACTATGGCGTCACCAAGTGAGTTTATGTCTCATCTGTTACTGTGTGTAAATGTTTGCTTTGTTCTATATTTAAAACATTTGATTCTTGTACTGAAGCAGAACGGCACTGTACCATTTTATGTTTCTCTATTCCAGGACTCGATTAAAACGTCATCATAGGAGAAGAACTGTGTCGTATGTGGTTCTATAAATCTGGTGATATGTGTGTTGTGTTTTCAGAGTTCAGGTTCGCGATAGAGAAATCAAAGTGAACATCTTTGACATGGCTGGTCATCCTTTCTTCTATGAGGTGAGTCAAAAGTTCACTTCATACTTGACCTTTATGTCATTGTTTATGCGTATTTTGTAAACGTTCAAACTTGTACGTAACGAATGAATGAATGTATTTCCACACAAAGACGATTAAAACAGCTGCAAGATGAGGAAACGTTTCAGAAAAAACATCATGAAATCATGTCAGAGGTCATCGAGTCTAAGAATTGTACTGAGGGAAAGCTGCCAGCAGGAGGTGCTGATGAACCAGGAAAATGACATTTTCCTTCTTTCTTTCTTTCTTTCTTTCTTTCTTTCTTCTTTTCTTTCTTTCCCTCCTGTCCTCCTCCTCCTCCTCCTCCTCCTTCCTGTTATTTCTGTCCATCAGGTGCGTAATGAGTTCTATAAGGACAGTCAGGGGGTGCTGCTGGTCTATGACGTCGGCCTCAGGGAGAGTTTCGACGCTCTCGACAGCTGGCTCGGGGAGATGAAACAGGAAATGGGCTCTCAGGCCAACATGGACAGCATCGTGTTCATCGTATGCGCCAACAAGGTCGGACTCATTCCAGCATCCGTTTAACACAACATGCCTCAAATCATGATGCTGTTGACTGAATGATGTCACCTGTCCGCCGTGCAGGTGGACCTGACGAAGCGGCGGGTGGTGGACGAGGGGGAGGGGCGTCTGTGGGCGGAGTCCAGAGGGTTCCATTACTTTGAGACGTCAGCACAGAGCGGCGAGGGCATCAATGAGATGTTTCAGGTACACACACGTGCACGCGTGCACACACACACACACACAAAAGAAATAGTTTTGAGCATTGTGTGTGCGTGTGTGTGTGTGGCCTCTCAGGCGTTCTTCTCGTCCATCACCGACATGTGTGAGAACGGTGGGAAACGTCCGGTGTCTGAGGTCAGCGTGGGCTTCACCAAAGAGCAGGCCGACACCATCCGACGCATCCGGAACAGCAAGGACTCCTGGGACATGCTGGGCGTCAAACCAGGCGCCACGCGGTGAGTGGACGCTCAGGGTCAAAGGTCGGGCTGGGCGTCGCTCTGAGTTTGGTTTGTGGCGGAACATGAAGTGTCCACAGACGGGACGTTCGTGTGCTCTGACTCACTGTTTGTGTGTCTCACCTTGTTTCCAGGGAGGAGGTGAATAAGGCGTACAGGAAGTTGGCCGTCCTGCTTCACCCGGACAAATGCGTGGCCCCCGGCAGCGAGGACGCCTTCAAGGCCGTGGTGAACGCCCGCACCTCGCTGCTGAAAAACATTAAATAACACAGACAGACACGCCTGAAGCCTCTGGGACAGACTGGACCTCCCGTCACTGAGACATGGACTGAAGACACGCGCGCGGCCGTATGAACAGTGTTTATTTATTCCTGTATTTATTCAGCGTAAAGGTCTCGTGTGCCATGTTGCTTGCCACAGTGCTGTATGCCAACATAACGTCTGGTCTCGGACCAGTTTTAACTTATTTCCTACATTTTAACTCGAAACAGTTTTAACGTGAGCAAGCAAGAGAGAGAGAGAGAGAGAGAGAGTGTGTGGAAGACGATTAGCGCCCCGCTGCGCTCGGAAAACATGGCGGCGTCTCGCTGCGTCGAGCCGACGAATCACTGAACTCAGTCAGACATTTCAAGCCGTAAAACTCGAGTTATCATTTTGAGATTAAAGTCAGGATTTTAAAAATCTCATAGTTTTGACTTTTTTCCTTCAGAATTCTGAGATTAATCTCAAAAGTCAAAGTTTGTTTCTCAGGGCGCTCGTCCTAACACAGTTAACAGTGTGTGTGTGTGTGTGTGCGTGTGTGTGCGTGTGTGCGCGCTGTGTTCTGGTTAACGTCGTCTCTCGTCCTGGTGACGATGTCGGCCGAGCGGCAGGTCAAAGGTCAGTGTTTGACTTCACATCGTGGACACAGAGCTGACAGACGTCCAGCTCTGAATCCAATCTGACGTCTCATCATGGAAGTCGATGGATTTCATTCAGTGTGACCTTTAATGTTTAAAAGCTCCGTATGAACCGTTTGTCCATAACGCCGCACAGCTCCGCCCCCCCAGCTCCGCCCCCCCCAGCCCCATTTTTAACGCCTGGTTGCCAAATAGAAGTTAAAGGTGTGATGTAATCGAAATGCATGTTTAATAAGAATAATGGTGAACTTTTATACTTTCCACGTGGCCAAACCTGCCAACTCCTCATCCCAAATGTCCCTCACTGATGACATCACCGGCCCCTGGCTGATGATTGGTCAATGCAGCGACTAAACTGAACTAAACTAAACGGACGGCTGGTTCGCTGTGAGCTGATGGAGACGAGTCAGCTGCTGTTTACAGGATGTTTGTCCATTTTTTCATTTCATACCTCAAATCACTAAAATGACCTCAAATTCCTGTTTTTCTGTCAAAGTGATTCCTGAAATCAGTGTTTCTCAGTTCCGCTCCTCGGTGCCCCCTGCCCTGCATGTTTAGATGTTTCCCTCCTCCACCACACCTGATTCAAACGATCAGCTCGTCATCGAGCGCTGCAGTGGCCTGATAACGAGCTGATCGTTTGAATCAGGTGTGGTGGAGCAGGAAACGTCTGCAGGGCAGGAGGCCGAGGGCCGGAACTGAGAAACACTGCCTCAAACGATCATCTTCTTTCCTGAAGTGACTACTTTCTTCCTTGAATTAAATTTTTCATCATCATTTATTACCTCGGAACTTTTCCCCTCACTGACTCATTTGTTCTCTCAAACTGTCAGATAATTCCTTGTTTTTTTCCGTCGTTTGTTCCCTGAAGCAGCGGATGTGTTGTGAAGTGGCTGATGTGACCCTGAAACTGTTGAACTCCATCACATTTCTAATTCGTTCCCCCAAATTGATTTTTTCCCCACATTCAAAATTTATTTCCAGAAATAATGAATTTGCTCCCTTGAAGTGACTCATTATCCCTGAAATTGACATTTTCTGTTTTCATTTCTATTGTTTCCTCTGTTCTGTGCTCGCATCGTGATGAAAACAACTTCTGTCCTGAAATAGTTGGAACAAATCAAATTTTAATTTGCTGTCTTAAAGTATGTTGAGCTTTGAACTGTTTGATTTATTCCTAAAAGCTGAAATTCAAGCCTTCAGACGATCAAGTCGCTCGTTCACTCTGAACCTGAGGGTGGATTCATTCACACGTCTTTGGTAAATGATGAAGATGAGCGGCTCTTTCCTGCTTTTGTCTCTTGACAGGCAGAATTGTTTCACCTGAACGTTTACATGGAAAAGAAAGACACGCGTCCATTTACCTGCTTTGTCCTGTGTCCGTCCATGTTTGACGAGGTGTAGAAGTGCTCGAGTGTTCGCACTGTAGAGACTTGAACGATCGCATGAACATAACCAGTATGAACGTTTTATATTTTTACAACATAAACACGGGAATGAACATGTCAGAGACGTAAAGGCTGAGCTTCCACTGGTTGACTCATGGGATGTGTGTGTGTGTGTGTGTGTGTGTGTGTGTGTGTGTGATTGTGATTGTGATTTAATCCTAAAGTTTGATCGATTGATCTCAACATATACTTGAGATAAATCAATCCGTCAATTTCAATATAAAATTTGAAAGTCACTGTCTTTTTCCAAATGTGAATTGATGGATTTAGTCCAGACTCTTCTTCCAGGACTGTTTGTTTGAAGACACTGATGTTATTTTGTCCCAGCTGAACGTCCTCAGTCCCTCATGACTGTCCATCACACTTTAATGGTCACATGTGTTGATGATGTGTTTCCTGTCGCCATTAAGGTCGAGTTCACAATAAAGCAGGAGAAGAAAAATGGCTCTTAGTTTGTTCACCTCAGTGAGGACACAGTCAAAGTCTGTCTCACATCATCAGTGAGTGTCCACTGAGGGTGTGTGCGTGTGCGAGTGTGTGGATGTGTGTCACAGTCTTGTGGTTCTTGTCGGTGCATGTTTTACTGGGTTGAAATAATAAAAATCAAAAATCATTTCTGTGACTTCAGCCTGTCTCTGTGTGTGTGTGTGTGTGTGTGTGTGTGTGTGTGTGTGTCCCTTGTGCTAAATCTGGGCTTTTTTTTCCCACATTTTCTTATCGTTTAATTATAATTCTACAATATTTTCGAGATGTTTTTGTCATTTCAGGTTGTGTTTGGCCTCCTGATTTTTAAGTTTTTGGACAGCTTGGTTCTTTTTTGTTTGGATCCACACAAAGAAAACGTAAAGAAGGAACCTTCACACACAAACACAGCGTCACATTTTGGAGGTCTGCCAAACACGCTTAATCTGTCCTATTCGTGACGGGCCATTTGTCTCCGTTTCAGGGATTCCTGATGAGATTAACACACACCTCGATCTACCTCTCTCTCCGTTGTGTTTGTCATCTGAGTTTCTTGTTCTCAATAATTTTGTTGTTGTTTTAAAGATATTTTGGACTTTGGAGAAACTGAAGAGCTGAAAGCAGCCTCTGTGATCCTCTGCTTCGTTTGGACTCCTCATTTGGGGGATTTTGTTGCCTGGAGGTCAATTAAATCCATGCATAGACTTGAGATTGCGGAGACAGCAAAGATTTCTTTTTTTCCTCGTCTTAAGTTTTCGAATTTTGCAGTTTTCTCAATGGATGGAAAAAATGGATCAAGAAAAGATCAAGACGGCAAACTGTAAAGACTAATTTATGAGTTAGGTTTGAATGAATATCAATATGTAATAAACAAAAAAAGACATTTAAAGTTGGTGTGCATGTTGAATTTAATGTGAATTTAATGTGTAAATGTGAAGAAGGATTTTTTTAGTTTGCATGTAAGAAAGGGAAAAAGGGATTGTGTGGATTATAAAACTGGAATAAAAGCAAGAGAAAGAGCAAACTGAAGACGAAGAGAAGAAAAGCAAATCAAGAAGAAGAAATGACAAGAGGACAAATCATCCAAGTCAGATGAGAAATGGACTGAAAAGGAAAAGACTGAACAGATTCTGAGAAAAGACGAAACAAACCAAGAGAAAAAAATCTAGTGAGGAAGATGAGAGAGGAAGCAGAGAGAGGAAAAGATGTGACCAAGACAACAGACTGGTATCACACACTTCTTCATCTGGACAACAAACACATCAACTCTGCAGCAAGTATGTTCACTCTCTCACAAACACACACACACACACACACACACACACACACACACACAGGACGTCTGATTTTTCTGTATCATACTTAAAATACCAGCAGGACTAACCAGAGAAACCTGTTAGTCCTTTACTGGTGTGTTCCACATGGATGAGCTAATCAAGGTAATGACGTTTTCCCTGTGTGTGTTAGCTTTAGCCTCAGTCGTTTAGCATGATGTGCTTAACTGAGAACTGTTAGCTTCAGCCTTAGTCTGTTAGCATGATAACGTGGCAATTGTTAGCCTTCGCCTCAGTCGTTTAGCATTATGCAATTACCTGGCAATTTTTAGTTTTATCCTCAGTTTGTTAGCATGATAACTTGGGAACTGTTAGCTTAAGCATCAATTTTCACATTATATGATTACCTGGCAAATTTTAGCCTTAGCCTTAGTCTTTTAGCATGATATGATTAACTGCGAACGGTTAGCTTCATCCTCAGCCTGTTCGCATGATAACCTGGTAATTGTTAGCCTTAGCCTCGGTTGTTTAGCTTGATTTAATTACCAGTCAAATTTTAGCTTTAGCCTCGCTCTGTTAGCATAATATGATTAGCTGAGAACTGTTAGTTTTAGCCTCAGTCTGTTAGCATGATATGATTAGCTGAGAACTGTTAGCTTTAGCCTCAATATGTTGGCATGATATGATTATTTCTGAAATTTTAACTGTAGTTTCAGTCAGTTAGTATGGTACAATGCACGTAACCATCGTGTGTGTGTGTGTGTGTATTTCAAATTCTCTTAAATTGTGTCAGCTGGAAATATTAAAAAAGTTTTCCAGTTCACGGCGATAACATTAGCTTGCAGCTAGCTAGCCACCGCGAAAGTAGTAATTTTAATGGCTAGAAATGAGAAGCTGCTTTTGTCTCCTTCTGTGTGAAGTCATGGACCCATTGTTTCGCAAATTAAACAGAATTTTAAAGGTAACTCTGCCAACATTAACTTTATGAACTGTAAAAACAGGTGCAGCAACAGTCACAAACAGGGGCAGGGCTCAGTGAAGAGGCTGGGGTCAGCTGTCGTGTTAACCAGTAACGAGATAAAGGAGCAAATTATTACGATCCAGATTAACTAAAGTGATAAATGGAACAACAGTTTCCTACCTTTCTGTCTTCAGGACTCTCTGAGCAGAGATGAACTTCCTGCCAGACGCCGTTAGGAGCCAGCATGCTGTGGTGCTGTAGCCTGATTAGATAAGCCCGTTAACCTGCCTCTGACCTGGGCCAACACCATGTGTTCAGGCCAACTGTCCCATTGAAAGGCGTTTAAGTTAAACCTCATCACCCCAACATACAGAATGTTTACAGCACAACTCACTCTGGGCCTAATAAAGGCTTAACGAGCTTAAAGAGGCTGCTCGAATTACATGTTAATTCAGTGTAGCAGCGTCACCTCGTACTCACTCTGCTCCACTTCCTGCTCCAATACTTTGTAAAAACATATCAAAGAGTTTGTGAAAATGTTGCCATGAAGACAGAAGGAAATTTTGGAATCACTGTTAAAAATTGTCAAATCATCTCAGCACTTCCTGTGCAGACATTTCACATTAAAAGCAGCTTTATTTCATCAGTCGACTCCTGTTTATGTAAATCTATTTATTTTCACCACACGTCCTCCACCAATTAGGTCGCAGATGAGGTGGTCCTCACCGCTCTTATAACCATGGACGAGGACCGTGGCGGGCTGGAGAATGGCGACTGCGAGATTGCGCGGCAGACCAGTGACATCACGTTCAGCACAAGCATTAGCCCCTCCCCCGGCCTCAGGAAGAAACAGCTCATGTGGCAAAACGCCGTCAGGAACATAATTGACCAGCACAACCTGTACTCGCTGAGGCTCGCTGGAGGCCTGGAGAGAGGGAGGCACCGCATCATTGTCACCGACGCCTACATCGCTGATATCAACAGGTAGGGACAGTGATGTCATCGATAGATAGAGTCAGTGATGTCATTAATTCACGGAACAACACAAAGAAATGAAAGATCCAGCTCTACACAGCGAGGACGTTTGTTAAATGTTATCTGTTGTCTTGCAGGCAGATCCGTAACAAGGCGTCTCGGGGAGCGTTGTGGCAGAAGCGGCGCTCGTCGGCTGCTCGCATCCACCCAACGACACCAAGGATCACCGCGGCGGCGCACACAAAACACGACTCTCTAAGCGACGCCGACTTCTTCGTGTCGTGGGGGTCGACAGTGAGAGGCGTCTTCATTCCCGCCCTGCAACACACATTCAAGTAAAGACACACAAACTGCAACACACACACAGAAATGACATACAGGTGATGAATGATGTCATAGTAACACCTGGACGGTGCTCAGGTCTCTGGACCTGGAGCAGCTCTACCAGCAGTTCTCGTCCGGTCAGAGGAGAACGTCGCTGGTCGTCACCAACGTGATCGACATCCTGACCAGGCTCCTCATTTTACTGCTGACGTGGCCGCCGGGCTGGTGGGGCGTGGCCTGTGATTGGCTGGCCGGCCTGTCGGTCGTCCTGTGGACGGGGATCTGCGTGCTGGCGGTGACCAGGAGGGAGGTGATGTCATCACCGCAGTGGCTGAGGTACGCTGGGAAATGTAGGCGGAGGTGAAACTCGGTCTCAGGAAGAACAAGGTCTCAGATCTAGTCAAATTAGTCTGTCTGTCTGCATGTCTGTCCCTCAGGTACCTGTCTGTCTGTCTGTCTGTCTGTCTGTCTCTCAGGTACCTGTCTGTCTGTGTGTCTGTCTGTCTGTCTCTCAGGTACCTGTCTGTCTGTCTGTCTGTCTGTCTGTCTGTCTCTCAGGTACCTGTCTGTCTGTCTGTCTGTCTCTCAGGTACCTGTCTGTCTGTCTGTCTCTCAGGTACCTGTCTGTCTGTCTGTCTGTGTGTCTGTCTGTCTGTCTCTCAGGTACCTGTCTGTCTGTCTGTCTCTCAGGTACCTGTCTGTGGTCAGCTGGTTCTCTCAGGTGCTGCAGGTGTTGGTAGGTGTGTTCAGTTGGGCGGAGAGCGATCACTCCTGGTACGTCTTCTTCTCTCTCTTCTCCACCTACACCCTGCTGCCCCTCCCCCTCCTCTGGTCCATCATCGCTGGGGCAACTACCTCCACCCTGCACCTGCTGTTGGACGCCTGCTGTCACTACGGCAACCACACCTTCATCAGAACGGTCAGAGCTTGCCTCACTTTTGTTTTCTCTCTGAAACATTACAAATATTCTTTTTTCTGGCTTTGGTGTATCGTGTGTGTTGGTCTGACCGTGTTAACTGTGTGTGCTTGTACCTGTCCAGGTGTTGTCAAAGGCCCTGTTGTACCTGGCCATGAACACTGCCGGCCTGTTCATTCACTACCTGTCGGACCGCACTCAGAGACAGGCCTTCCTGGAGACCAGACGCTGTATTGAGGGACGAGTCAGGCTGGAGAGAGAGAACCACAGACAGGTAGACAGCTCAGGCCAGACACAGTCCAGGTGTGACGACCTTCACGTCACCGCGTCTTTGTGACCCCCAGGAGCGTCTGGTGATGTCCATCCTGCCTCGCTTTCTGGTCCTGGAGATGATCGCCGACATGGCCCCCATAGACGAATATCTGCTGCCTCAGCAGTTCCACAAGATCTACATCCACCACTACAAAGACGTCAGGTGAGCGAGCACCTGTCCGGTGTCTGCACAGAAACTCGACGATAAATTTCTGGCCTTAAAGGCAAAGACGTGACTTTAGCTTCCTGAGTCTCCCTCTGAATCCCGCGCTGACTTCCTGTCTCTCCTCACAGCATCCTGTTCGCTGACATCATCGGCTTCACGTCTCTGTCGTTGATCCTTTCGGCTCAAGAACTCGTGAAAACGCTCAACGAGCTCTTCGGTCGCTTCGATAGGCTGGCTGAGGTCATATGACCACGACAGACACATACCTTTAACCTTTAACCTTTAGAGGTTCCAAATTTGAGATTTGCTTTAAGTTTCTTCTTTCAAAGGAAACGTTTTCAGTTTTAAGTTTTATTTCTGTTGTTTGATTTTTTTCTTTCATATTCACATTAAAACACTCATAATGGATACATGCATGTCAGTGAGTTTGTTGGTGATGACGGTGTGTGTGTGTGTGTGTGTGTGTGTGTGTGTGTGTGTGTAGGAGCATCAGTGTTTGCGTATTAAGATCCTGGGTGATTGTTATTATTGTGTCTCTGGAGTGCCGGAGCCTCAGCGAGGGCACGCCCGCTGCTGCGTGGAGATGGGCCTCAGCATGATCAACACCATACGGTAAGAACACAAACGTGGACGCTCGACTTCATCGCGCGAGGCTTCGCCAAGGCGTCACCATGTTGACCTGTCGCAGGTATGTCCGCCGGGAGCTGCAGCAGGAGGTGGACATGAGGATCGGTGTCCATTCTGGTTCGGTTCTTTGTGGTGTTCTGGGTCTTCAGAAGTGGCAGTTTGACATCTGGAGCTGGGACGTCGACATCGCCAACAGCCTGGAGGCCGCTGGAGTGCCGGGGTCAGTTTTTATTGGTACACTAATGTCAATATTTAAACAGGTCGAACACATTCTGAGGATGTTTTTCATTTGGGCTCGTCCTCTCAGGCGGGTTCATATCTCGCGGGCCACTCTGGACTGTCTGGGCGGGATCTATGAGACGGAGGCGGGACACGGCCAGGAGCGCAACGAGTTTCTACGGAAGCACAACATTGACACATACCTGATCCGCCCAGCGCTACGAGAGGAGGCGGAGCCGCCGAGAGCGAGGCGTCCCAGCTACGACGAGATGACGACCTGGAGCGCCGAGCTGCCGTTTGGAGACATCCTGGGAATGAACTTCGTGAGGACAAAGGAAACATTTGAAGACAAGTGGCCGTTTTCTAGAGGAATGTTTAAAATGTTGACTTGTCTCTTGTTGTGCACCGTAGATCCTCGCCACCTTCACCAACGGCTCCTTAACCCAGCTGCCCAATCAGATCGCGGCACAGCGGTCGGGATCACGAGAGGTCAACAAGAGGATCTGTCAGGCCATGGAGATCCGGAGCAGCGAGCGAATGAGGAAGGAGCACATCACAACGTTCACCCAGGTGTTCAAGGACTCCCACATGGAGGGAAAGGTGATGAATTACTTCCTGTAGGGGGCGGGGCTGTTTGTGAGGTGACGTGAGCGGTCAGGTGATCATTAATCGGCCTCTCTTTGTCTCTCAGTACTCCCAAATGAGAGACGAGCTCTTCAAGTCCAACATGGTTTGTTCTTTCATCCTGCTGCTGCTGCTGATGGCCGTCCAGGCTCTTATCCCTGCCCCACGGTACACCTGTCCATCCACCTGTCCATCCACCTGTCCATCTACTGGACGTATAATATGTATTTAATAACGGTTGTGTCTCCAATATGTTGCTCAGGTTTTGTCCGATGGTGGCTCAGTTTGTGGTTGGCGGCACTGTTTACTTCCTGCTCCTGCTGCTGACTCTGGGGGAGGAGTTTAAGCGTTGCCCCGCCCCTCTGCAATCTCTCTGTTGCTGGGTTCACGAAACCAAGCGTGCCCGGACGCTGCTCACGCTTACTGCCATCACCGTCAACTTCGGAGTGGCGTCCTCAGACATCGTGAGTGCAGCGCGGCGTCAGGTTTCTCCTCTAGAGGTCAAGGTGAAAGCAGCTACTGTTTTAAACATGTTCACCTGAGTGACGCCGAGAGGTCGAAGGTCACAGAAGAGGAAGGAACCAAATCTTTAAGCAGACACTGAGGACATTGTGGCATAATTACATATTATGGCTTCCTGTCTTCCATCCTTGTTCCCTTCTTTCTCTCCAGCTCTGGTGTGATTCGTCAGAAACTCACATCAACAGAAGTGACTCCCAGCTGGCTCCGCCCACCTCCACCTGGCCTGACATCACCATCTGCACACATCCAGAGGTGAGCATGAACGCATGAACGATATGTCAGCATATGTGATGCTCTGTGACATCAACGGTGCGATAACCAGTCACGTTCCATGTGCGCAGTACATGGTGCTGAGCGGCGTGGTGGCCATGGTCACCTGTGCCGTGTTCCTGAGGTTAAGCTGTGTGCTGAAGCTGGCCGTCCTCCTGCTGGCCACCGCCCTCTACACCTACCTCATAGAGACGCACAGGTGACCTCATAACCACAGAAGGAGCTCACCTGTCACATCACATCCGTCGTTACCTCATCACTTCTATGAACACGCCGTGTAAACAGGTTGTGTCCCTCAGGTCTCATCACTTGTGCGAGAAAGGAGTTTGTGTCGTGCTCATGGTGATGTTCGGGGTCGCCGTCCTCTACAACAGCAGACAGGTGAGTTCTACTGGTTTCAGTAGTTCCACTGGGGGTTCCTGTTTTTTCTTCCTTTATAACCTATGTCAGTTATATCTTCTTCGTTGGTAGCTGGAGGCGACGGCACGGCTGGACTTCCTGTGGCGTCTGCAGGCGAGGAAGGAGGTGGAGGACATGAAGGAGCTGCGGGAGCACAACGAGTGTCTGCTGCTCAACATCCTGCCGGCCCACGTGGCCCAGCACTTCCTGCAGAGAGACCGCAGCGACGAGGTACCTGGCTCAGGTGTGTGTCTGCGTGTGCGTACGTGCAGATGTTCACTGTGCGCGTGTGTTTGCAGGAGTTGTACTCTCAGTCGTACGAGCGAGTCGGCGTCCTCTTCGCCTCTCTGCCGGGTTTCTCTGACTTCTACGAGCAAAAGGAGGTTCATCAGCCCGTCGAGTGTCTCCGCCTCCTCAACCACATCATCACAGACTTCGATGAGGTCACACACACACACGCACGCACATGCACACACACACAGACATTCGTCTTTCTTTCATACACTTATTATTTATTTATATCTGTGTGTATGTGTGTGTGTGTGTGTGTGTGTGTGTATGTGCGCAGCTGTTAGATGAGTGTTATTTCCAGGAGGTGGAGAAGATTAAAACCATCGGCAGCTCGTACATGGCAGCTTCTGGTCTCTCTCCTGACAGACAGGTGAGTCCTGATGTGTGATGTCATCGCAGTCCTCAGATTAAAGCTACAGTCAGTGAAACCTGTCACTTCCTGCTGGTGGTTCAAATTAAAAGCCTTCCAGCACCAGTAAGCGTAATTCCTGCTTCTCTCCTCCCTCCAGGATTTAATGTAGAAATGCACCTTCTACTGAAAACAAGGAAGCTTTGATTGTGGACGAGATGTTTCAGATATGAAATGTCAAGTTTTGGTTGTTGTTTTGGTGGAGGTGCGACAGCTCCACCTGCTGGACAGTCTTCATCTGTCTTTTCTCATTCTCTCCTTCATTCCCTCTTTGCCTCTCTCTTCTTGTCCCCTTTGTTTCCTTCCTCCCTTCCTTCCTTCCCTCTTCACCTCTCTCTTCCTTCCTCCCTTCCTTCCTTCCCTTTTCTCCTCTCTCTTCCTTCCTCCCTTCCTTCCTTCCCTCTGTCGTCTCTCTTCAGGACTGTGAGGACGGCTGGCATCACCTCAGCGAGCTGGTTCTCTTCGCTCTGGCCATGCAGGAAACACTCAAACACATCAACACAGACACAGGAAACAGCTTACAGCTGCGAGTCGGTACGTATGTCACGTTCATGTCAAAGCAGGTATCTGCTTAGACCATGTGACCATATGATCTCTGACGTCATCTGCAGGTATCGCTCACGGCCCGGTGATCGCAGGTGTGATCGGTGCCACCAAACCTCAGTATGACATCTGGGGGACGACGGTGAACATGGCGAGCCGGATGGAGAGCACCGGGGTCAGTGGGAGGATTCAGGTGAGGACACCTGTCTGCAGGAGCACCTTTAGATCCTTTAGATCACGCCTGTAACTGAACTCCTCCTGCATCAGGTCCCAGAATCCACCAGCTGTATCCTGGTGGAGCGAGGCTTCCTACGGCAGCTCAGAGGCAACATTTACGTCAAAGGCATCAGTGAGCGTCATGGAAAGGTGAGACACGGATCGACAGTGACATGTTGTGCCTAATTTGAAGAACTGAATACACTGTCATGGTTGCATTGAAACTGTAGAAGAAGATATAAACGGGGTAACATGGACGCTGTTTTCTGGCTTCAGCTTCGGACGTTTTTCGTGAGCAGTCGTGAGGAACGGTCCAGTTTCATCGAGCGTGGCGGGGGGCGGGGCTTCAATCTGAACAGGAACACACTGGGAGCTGTGGTCTACAGTCTGGTTCAGGCCAGGAAGAGGGAGAAACTGATGGAGGAGAACGGAGGTTTCCACCTGGTGGAGGCATCGTAGGAAGACGCGACGTTTTCAAAGGCAGGTGTGAACGTAGGAGGTGGTAAACAGTTAGCGAGTTAGCAACAAGTAGCCAAACAGAGGAGGAGCAAATGGGGCCGACAGCTTCTTCTTCTTCTGTGGTTTGAAAGCAGCTCTTTTTTTATTTATTCTTTTCAGACAGGCTTTACTTCATATATGTATGTTTTTTATGTACTTCATGGAAATACCAGCAGAGACGGTAAGTCTAGGTCTTCTTCTGGACGTTGTCCTGTAGACATGAGGACGAGGCTCAGCCGTCCTCTGGAGAACCAAACCCCTTCAGCACCTCCTGCTCTGATCGAACCGTTACAGCGAGTTTTTAAAGTGGAGTTCTTGCGGTGACATGCACTGACCTGCAGGTGGAGCTGTTTCAGAGGACAGTGTCCACAATTTTTATTCATAAATTAATTAACACCGTAGAGTTGACGAGAGAAACGACAGTGGGAGTCTCTGCACCAGCCCCGATGAGCTGAGAGATGCATCAGCGCCTGCAGACGCTGTCAAGCGACATTTTTAGAGCCACCAATCAGACGGCTGGACAAGGCCATCGGAGGAGGATCTGCTGAATCCACATGGTTCCAGGAACCAGCTGCTCCACAGGATCTTAAACATCACACACCTGTGCTGCGGCGGTGAGACCTGCGGTGAGATGATGCACCTGATGCACTGAAGGAATGCAGTACTACAAACACAGAGGTACCACAAACAGGAACATGAAGGTCTGTGATTGGCCTGTGAGGGAGCGAAGGACGGAATGTGTATTGATGAAGCAGATCTATATGTTCCCATCAGGAGGCTGGTAAGAGGTGTAGCAGACTGGAGCTGCAGGCAGGACGCCTCATTGGGTCACATCCTTGACTTTTCTCCACAGATAACACACGTGTTCTTGTTGTGGTTGTCTGCTGCTGAAGGTAGAAAAGGTCAGACTGCTGGTCAGACGTGCTGGGTGAGCAGGTGAGGATGGACCTGGACCAGCCAGGACACATCGAGCAGCACCACTTTCACAGCTGACTGCTGTTAACAGGTTACAGGAAGAGAACGGGACCTGACCCAGACCTGACAGACCATAGAAATGTGGATCTAAACCTTTCGGGGTCCTGGTTTGGGTCTCTGGGCCTCAGGTTTGTGTGTGAACAGTGATGTGGTCCTTGACACTGAGTTTTCCCAGCAGCACCTGAACTCATTTAGTCACGATGTTCACGTTTATATTTTTGCTCCAAAATGATGGAAACTTTATCGTTCAACATCCAGAAAACGGACAGACAGGTCTGTCCGAGATCAGCTGAACCTTTAAGGATCTTAGAAATAATTCTGTTATGTGAGAAACTAGAAAACAAACAAATACTCTCAGAATATTACAGAGTAGTCAAATTGTCAGAGATATATTCTTCATCATTTCAAACATCTGTAAATGTTTAACGTAGTTTGAGGGTCCGATTGTCTGAAGCAGCTGATGTCTGAGCTGAAGGCGATCTGTCCACCAGACTCCATTCAAAATCTTTAAGATTCAGAGTGTGTGTGTGTGTGTGTGTGTGTGTGTGTGTGTGTGTGTGTGTGTGTGTGTGTGTGTGTGTGTGTGTGTGTGTGTGTGTGTGTGTGGTAATAACCAAACACCATCAGCTGTTTGTGGGTTTTATTTTCTCACACTTCATCTTTTGGCTCCTGAAACCTGAAAGAAAAGCAGATTTTTACACTTTAAATGATTTTTTCCTGCATTCTCACAAAGTTAATGTGACGTTTTGGTGTCATTAATGAACAAATGATAGATGTGAGCAGGCGATCACATGATTTCGTCATGAATACAGTCGACTCTGCAGCGAATCTGACTCTCTGCTCCCAGAAAAACGTCCATGTTACGCTGAACGTTCCGCTTCGGTCTTTCCCACCGAGACGCTCAAATCCGTTTTGTTGTGGAAATCATGTGAATGTCTGCGTGACCCGACGCTAATGTTCAGTATGTGTGTGAGTTAAAGCGTTAACAGACGGTGGAGTGGCTCCTCAAGCTTTACGGTTCAAAAGATCATTCGATGACTTTGAGACAGTCAGGTCGTTTGTAGTTTGGATTTCAACACACGTTCTGCATCTGTCATTCTTTGTTACATTATTATTATTATTATTATTATTATTATTATTATATAATTTAGATGATTTTTACACTTAGTTTTTACAGCTGTTTATAATATTACCATTTATTAACTTTTTTGTTTTGGTATGTTGCTGTTTTATTAGGGTTTTGGTTTTTTTTTTTAACAATTTATTGTATTTCATATTTTTTTTAAATTCATCACAAGTCGTTCTTACTGTTGTTTTGTGTAAAATGACTGTTTGTGTTTTGTTATTCTTTTTTAATACAGTCTGTTGTTTTACTTGCATTTTGTGTCTTATTATCATGTTTTAGTACATTTGATTGATTTTTCTATTAAATGCTTAATGTTGTTACCTTTCCTTTTTATATTTCATTATTACCATTCTTGACATTTTATTATATTATCTCTATCATTTTTAATACCTTTATCTTTATCTTTTATTAGATGACCTTTAGAATTCTGACTGTTAATAATTGTATGACTGCTGTTAATGATTATTAGAGTTTCTCTTCGGCTCCTGTTTGACTGACCGTTCCAATTAAAAACCTTGTCAGTAGAAGTCGGAGCTGTGACGTAAAACGCTGCGTCACACAAATGTTACAGACCAGCTGGGAGTGTGTTGGGTGACCTTTGACCTGCAGGTACAAGCCAGCCGTGAATAATTAGCCTAAAGAAGAGTATAATGACTGCTCTTTATCTGAGGTCAAAGGTCACGTGTAGCACTGCAGGCCAGTCCTCTTCAGTCATTCATAGGTCAAAAAGCTGTGAATTAATTTCCTTTTTTCCTCAGTTCAGTTCAGAACTTCATTCATCAGCTCATAGAAAAATAATCAAACCTGATTTTGGTCACAAAAAGTGGGAAACTTCCAGGTGATTTTGGAGCACCTGAATGCACCGTGAGGTCCGGCCTGTGTGGGGTTGCTGGATCACGGTGTCTTTGGGGAGGAGGAGCAGTTTCATAGTCCAGGACACACCTCTCAGCCGAGGGGTCAGCCCTTGTGCAGCGGCCGTCCGGAGCATTGAAGTTAGCCACAGGCCGAGGAGAGGAGCAGAACACCGACACCATGAGGGGGATGAACGCTTCCAAGACCGGGTCTGAGACCGGGTCCGAGACTGGGTCCGGGTCTGACGAACTCATCTTCTTCGTTAACGGGAAGAAGGTAAAAGTAGCTCCTATCCAAATTAAATTAGCTACATTTTAAACAGAGTTTGGTGCACTGCAATGATATTCATGTTTTTATTTCATAGTGACTTAATGTGGAACTTATTCACCTCCTGCAACGTTTATGTCACACAAGTTACTGCGAAAGATAATGATTATAAAAAGAAAAGAAGCAATTAAGTTTGAAGAAGTGATCATATGAAACAGATCAAACTGTGACTGTGGACTCTGGAAATGAGAGGCAATAAAGCTGTGCAGAGGAAAACAATCTGATATGAAACACAGACGAGGAGACAAAGCAGGAGAATTAAAGAATTCAAGTCAGTCAGCAGTGAATCCTTTGTTTTCTCTTTATTTGCTTTAAAGCTGAGGTCAAATTTAAATCTCTAACTCTTAAAATACTAAACTCTGACTACACAGATGTACATATAAATACTCAATGCCCATAACTTCAACACAATGTTGTGTTTTTATAACGTTCTTATACATAATCCTGCACAGATTTGATTATTATACTAAATATAATGACCTCATAAGATCGATGATAACAGACTGTAGGATGCATGTCAGCAACCTTTAATCATAACCTTAATGTCGTATACATGAGTTTCATCAACTTTGATATCATGTCAGGTTTCTACGTCTTGTGTTGTTCCTGTGGCAGCTGCAGGTTCTGCTGAGGATTAACTTTAAACCTGGATTAGATAAACTCGGGTGTCCGCTCAAAGCATGGATTCATTCTCAGAATTGGATTTTTTGTGCTGCAGATCATTGAGAGAAACGCAGATCCTGAGATGACGCTGCTGACATATCTGAGGAGGAAACGTAGGCTCACACACACACACACACACACACACACACTGGTAATGATTGGTCTTGCATTGTTTAATTTTTCCTCGTTGAGTGTTTTCTTTGTGACATTCATCAGGTGTTGTGTTTCACAGCTTCTGTGCAATCTGTGCTTTAAATTGGTGTTTTCTAACATGGAGCTTGGTGTGTTGGTGGATGAGTGACTGTGAGGTCAGCAACCGTCTGTGAGATAACGATCAGCAGGTCAAAGTCAAAGCAAACTTCAGATTCAGGACCAACTGCAAAGAAATCAAACTTTATTTTGACGTGTTCAACTCAGGAAGTGAGCGAGTGAAAACAGTTGAATGTCGACTTAAATGAGGACATTCATTCAATCATTCACAGTCTGGAGGTCAGAGTGTTTGACAGCATGATGGTTCAGTAAACTCACCGTGTCTTTGTGTGTGTGTGTGTGTGTGTGTGTGTGTGCGTGCTCAGTGGGTCTGACAGGCACGAAGCTGGGCTGTGCTGAGGGCGGCTGTGGAGCCTGTACTGTCATGCTGTCCAGATACCAAACACACACTCAACAGCTGCTGTATCCTTAAACTAAGTGTGTGTGTGTGTGTGTGTGTGTGTGTGTGTGTGTGTGTGTGTGTGTGTGTGCGTGTGTGTGTGTGCGTGCTGATGATGATGAACCGGCCTACCAGCTGCAGTCATGCGCTCTCATCTGACATCCTGACGGCCTTTCATGATAACAAACTGATTTCACACATGACAAACGAAGGTCAGGTCTTTAACTCCGCTCCGGTCACCACGCCGTCAACGCCTGCCTCGCCCCCGTGTGCTCGCTACACCTGGTCGCCGTGACCACTGTGGAGGGCATCGGCAGCGTGGCAAGAAAACTCCATCCTGTACAGGTAGAGCACACACACACACTAAGCTCTCAAAGAAGCTGCATTCGTCGTCTTCGTCGCCGACAGGACATCAGACACATTACCGTCTTCTGAAGTCGCTGAATGCAGCTTCGAGGCGTGTTCTCAGGTGTGTTTTCCTCCTCAGGAACGAATCGCGAGGGCTCACGGCTCGCAGTGTGGCTTCTGCACTCCGGGGATCGTCATGTCCATGTACGCCCTGCTGAGAAACAACCCCATGCCCAAGATGGCCGACGTGGAGGAGGCCTTCCACGGTGCGCTCAGACATTGATTAGGATTGATGACTGGACGTGGAACGATGGCGTCAGTCGTTTCTTATCAGTTAATTCATCACTGAGGCGGATGTCATCTGGCCAGATGTGACACACGTACAGACAGAGGAACATGTGTTCTGTCACATGTTACATGTAACGTGTCAGAACTACACTGATAACACGGAATTCTTGTGTTTCTTCAGGAAATCTGTGTCGTTGCACCGGATACAGGCCCATACTGGAGGGATACAAGACCTTCACTGTGGTGAGACGCCGCCTGCACACAGACAGCAGGTCACACAGGAAATGCTCACCTGGAAATCTGAGTGTGAATGCAGCACATCAGTAATGAAGTAATCAGATTACTCCAGCTAAATTTACTAACATGAACCTGGAGTCTCGGATCGGTCTGGACCAGGTTTGACATGATGCTGATGAAATCTGATCCGGACAGGAAGCTGCAGTGACCTCGTGTGTTTTCTTCCAGGAAGGCGGATGCTGCGGTGGCGGGGGGCGGGGCGGCGGCTGCTGTATGGCCAATGGGAACGGAGCAGAGAAAAGCTCAAAGGAGGACGCTGACGTAAGTCTGACTGACTTTTCTCCAAAGAGTTTTCAAACCAACCTTCATGTTTGTAACTGTACACTGTTTGTTTTTTGAAGGAAGCCTCGTCTCTGTTTAACGCAGCGGACTTTGCGCCCTTTGACCCCACACAGGAAGTCATTTTCCCTCCTGAGCTCATGGTAAACAAATAATCACAAAGATAAGATAAGAGCTGAGATAAAACTTGATTGATCCCACACCGGGAGAGTTCAGCGGCTGTCTGCGTGTCCTTTAGCAAACTGGAGCTGCTAACGGCTAATTCTGCCTGTTTTAATGCTCTTTTGAATCCAGATTTTCCCCTCAAACAGAAGTGAGACACAGAGTAATCACAGCGTTGATGCGGCTCTTTGCTCTTTCTCTTCTTCCCATCCAGTCTCTCACCAAAGGTCAAAGGTCGGGCTCGCTGTGTTTCCGTGGTGACAGAGCCGTGTGGTTGCAGCCCCACAGTCTGGACGAGTTTCTGCGTCTCAAATGGGAACATCCCGACGCCCGAGTGGTGGTGGGAAACACTGAAGTTGGTCAGTCTGTGTCTCACAAACACATGCATTCATTCATTCATCCATTCATTCATTCATGTTCACTCACTCACTGTGTATGCTTTCAGGTATTGAGGTGAAGTTTAAGAACATGGTGTACCCCGTCATCTTAGCTCCGGCCTTTATTCCTGAACTGAACGCAGTGACTCACACTGAGGCGGGTGGGTACTGACACTGGTACTAATACTAATACTGCAACTACTGACAGTACTGTTACTGCTAAACTTCATCTGAGGAGTGAACAGTAGTTCTACTGCCATGAGGCTGGAATTTACCTATTTATTGGGTTTTATTTGTTCAGCTTTTCTGTGCAGGCCAAAAACTGAGACCTGAACCTAGCATTAGCATTAGCATTAGCACTCCTAGCCAGTGCTGCGTGAGCAAGCTGTTTGTGAAACTGATGCTGAAACATCACCAAACATGTGAATCTGTGTTTGTTTCTGCGTGCAGGTATTGTGTTTGGTGCAGCGTGCACTCTCAGCCACATGGGGGCGGTGCTGAAGCAGGCGGTTGAGACTCTTCCTCCTCATCAGATTGAAGTCTTCCTCGCCGTCCTGGAACAACTGCGCTGGTTCGCTGGACTGCAGATCCGTAACGTAGCGGTGAGTCGCTCTCGGTTAGTGAGCAGTAATAAGGCTGAATTAGTGTAGCATTAGGTCTGTGCAGCACGTGTGGCTAGTTCAGGGCCGTTAGGCGACTATTCCCAGCAAATACTCTCAGACATTAGACAGAGCCAGTCAAATTGCTGTTGATATTTTCTGGTTACTTTCAGCAACAAAAACCTGAAAAACAAGCATGCAGGTGACTTTAAAGAGTGTGTCAGTCCATAAAAACATCAGTGTGTGATAACTTTCCACCATGTTGTGTTTGTGGTCTCATGAAATGTCGGTGTTTTTGTGTTTTCAGGCTGTTGGTGGAAACATCATGACAGCCAGCCCAATATCAGACCTCAACCCTGTTTTTATGGCAGCAGGCTGCAAACTCACACTGATAGACAAGGGTAACACACACACACACACACACACACACACACACACACAGTTATTTATTCTTGTGAAGTTCTTATCTGTTTCAGCTGTGTTTTTTTTACTGAGATCAGAGTTCACATATAAATGAACTACTGAACACACACACACACACACACACACACACACACACACACACACACACACAATCAAAACTCTGCTCAGCTTCTTTATCATGTATTTTATTTTGAAATCCAGTCATAAAGTCATGAAGCTGTACGATGTCATGGTGTGTTTACAGAATACATAATAAGACTTTGGATTCATGTTGCGTTCATGGTCACCTTAAATGCTTTTCTTTCCACACTGACCACTTTACTTACAACTAGTTTTCATATATTCCACCGCCCTTGAAGGCCACATTACATCCAGTGACTAAATCTGAGTGACTAACGTTTCTAACCCACGTTCTGACCTTTGACCTTCCATCCCTGTCTGTCTCCGTTTGTCTGTGTGTCAGATGGCCGTCGTGTGGTTCAGATGGACGACACGTTCTTCACAGGTTACAGGAAGACGATTCTGCGGCCGCAGGAAGTCCTGCTGTCCATAGAGATTCCATACAGCACGAAGGTAAAGACGACCGCCGCCACAGCGTCAGAATCAGCTGTGCGGACTCTGACGCTGCCGTCTCTGCGTTTGTCTTCTGCAGACTCAGTTCGTCTCCGCCTTCAAACAGTCGCCGCGCCGGGAGGACGACATCAGCACGGTGACTGCGGCGATGAGCGTCACCTTCGCTCCTGGGACAGACGTTGTCGAGGACTTGAAGCTGAGCTACGGCGGCATGGCGGCGACCACGGTGCTGGCGAAGAAGACGGCGAGCAGACTGCTGGGAAGGTAAATACTGAGTATATGTGAAACTAAAGAAGGAAGGACGGATGGACAGTCACGCTCTCTGTCACCCAGGCGCTGGGGCGAGGAGCTTCTGCAGGAGGCCTGCTCCTCATTGGCTGAGGAGATGACCCTTGACCCCTCTGTGCCTGGCGGCATGGTGACGTACCGGCGAACTTTGACCCTCAGCCTCTTCTACAAGTTCTACCTGACGGTGCTGCAGAAGCTCGGACAGCAGGTCTCATATTTGACTTTTATTTTTTGTAGTAACACACAAGCGCCACAGGATGGCAGTAGCTACATCTCAAAAGCCGTATGGGAACCTAGCAACCTTCCACATGTTCCTGCAGATGTTTCACAATAAAAGCCTTGACATTCTCTTTGTACGACACTTCAACGTGGACTGAACCCGGCGTGTTTTCGTGTTTTATTTGTCAGGGTGTGAAGGTGGAGGAGGTCGGCTCAGATTGTCTGAGCGCCACAGAGATTTACCATCCGGAGACTCCGTCCAGTGTTCAGGTGTATCAGGTACAGCACACACAGCCCTGCCGAAGGTTACTGAGCTGTAGGCAGCAGATAGATCTAAAATAATCATGTGCTGAACATTTTGGATTATTATTAAAATACAAATTACAAAAAAAAAAGATTTTTTCTGTCAGACTAATGTTTTTAAGCTCAGTCTGTAAACCAGGTTACATTCCCAGCTTTAGCGTCCAGGTGTGTTAACGTCTCGTGTCCTCCAGGCGGTGCCGGAGGACCGGAGCCCGGATGATGTGGTGGGCCGTCCCATGATGCACCTGTCCGCTCTGAAGCAGGCGACTGGAGAGGCGGTTTACTGCGACGACGTGCCGCTGTACGAGAACGAGCTCTACCTGGCGCTCGTCACCAGCAGCAAAGCACACGCTAATATCCTGTAAGACTCACACCTGTGCAACACACACACACACCTGCACAGCATCCACACCTGTCCTGTCTAACACAGGTGTGTGTCACAGCTCTATAGATACCTCAGCAGCAGAGTGTATGCCCGGCGTGGTCTGCTGTGTGTTCGCTGATGACATCCCAGGCAGTAATGCCACCGGACCAATCGAATACGATGAGACTGTCCTCGCCCACCGCCAGGTGTGTGCTTTTTCTTTGTCTGACCAATCAAGTGGATGTCAAGTTCATGACCAGGTTGTTTGCCTCCTGTCTTCAGGTGACCTGTGTGGGTCACATCATCGGCGCCGTGGTGGCCGACACTCAGCTTCACGCTCAGAGAGCCGCCAAAGCCGTCAGGATCCAATACGAAGAGCTGCAGCCGGTCGTCACCATCCAGGTGAGACCAGCAACACCTAGACTTCTGTGGACAACACCTGTGTCCACGTTTGAGTGTGAAAAAACTCCTGATGAAGAAAGTTCAGTGTGTTTTATTTGTGTGGATTAAACTGCTCCACTGTTTTTGCTGTCATCTTCACTGTGCTTTGAGCTGAATGCTAATGTTAGCATGTTAGCACATCTTCACTTTACAAATGCCTTACTTAGGTTACGTTTACCCAGTTTAGTACTGCTGAATTTGGCTAATATTAGCATGCTAATTAGAAATAGAAACTTGAATTCAAAAGCTGATAATAAATCTGTCCTTGGTTTGATTGACAGGAAGCCATCGCCGCCCAGTCCTTCTATCAGCCAATCAGAACACTCGAGATGGGAGACCTGGAGGCGGGATTTAAACAGGCCGACCACATCCTTGAGGGTAGGTCTGTCTGTGTGTGATTTGCTCCTCACTCCAGCTCATCGGGTATTGATTGCTGATTGATTATTGACAGGTGAGATGCACATAGGAGGTCAGGAGCATTTCTACCTGGAGACCAACGTCACTCTGGCTGTTCCCAGAGAAGACGGAGAGATGGAGCTCTTCGTTTCTACTCAATCTGCCTCCAAAACACAGGTAACAATACTCTGAAACACAGGTAACAGTACTCCAAACACAGGTAACAATACTCCAAACACAGGTAACAATACTCCAAACACAGGTAACAATACTCCAAACACAGGTAACGCTACTCCAAACACAGGTGGTAATACTCCAAAACACAGGTGATAATACTCCAAAACACAGGTGATTAAACTGATTTACTGCATCTATTAATTGATTCTACTGTATCACCTAATACATCTAATAACAATACTTCTAATACTGCATATGCTATACATACTTCTACCCGTGTATGTATGATTCTACTTCATCAAAGTAATGGATTTACGACTAATAATACTTCTGATACTACTTCTACTGCATCTACCTCTACTGTATTCAGTGCACCTACTGTATCTACTGTATGTGTCACTGCAGTACTGCTTGTATTGCGTGTACTGCCTGTCTGCTGCCGTGTGTGAATGGCAGGATGTTTGTGTCTCTGTCAGTCTCTGGTGGCGAAGGCGCTCGCCGTCCCTGCTAACAGGGTGGTGGTGCGGGTGAAGAGGATGGGTGGAGGCTTCGGAGGGAAGGAGAGCCGGACCACCATATTGTCCACTGTGGTTGCCGTGGCAGCGAACAAGTACGTCTGAAACTCACCTTTCATTAGATGCTTTTATTTTGAAATGAAAGGTAAATTCTCAGTGTTTTCTGCCTTCCTGTGTCAGGCTGAAGAGGCCTGTGAGGTGCATGTTGGACAGAGACGAGGACATGTTGATCACCGGAGGAAGACACCCCTTCTATGGAAAATACAAGGTAGGAGGGCGCCCCCTGCTGGAGAGGGAGCGTTCAGCAGGAGCAGCTGCATGAATGGATTTATTGAATTTTGCTCACTCAGCCTGGAACTCGATCTAAGTAGCTTCACGCTTGAGTATTCATTTCTTCTTCTTCTTCTTCCTCTTCTTCTTCTTCTTCTTCGTCTTCTTCGTCTTCTTCTTCTTCTTCTTCTTCTTCTTCTTCTTCTTCTTCGTCTTCTTCGTCTTCTTCTTCTTCTTCTTCTTCTTCTTCGTCTCCTCCTCTCGCTCCAGGTGGGTTTTCTGAACAGTGGTAAGGTCGTGGCTCTGGACGTGTCGTACTACAGTAACACTGGAAACTCCATGGACCTCTCTCTGTCAGTGAGTATCGTTACAAACGACAGAATACTTCTTCATCGCAGTATATTGTTGACGATGTACTAAGTCATCGCCTGTGTCCGTTTGTCGAGGTCCTGGAACGAGCTCTGCTCCACATGGAGAACTCGTACAGCATCGCCAACGTACGCGGCCGCGGTTTCCTGTGCCGCACCAACCTGCCGTCCAACACGGCCTTCAGAGGCTTCGGAGGGCCGCAAGGCATGATGGTCGCCGAGAACTGGATGACCGACGTGGCTCAGAGTCTGGGCCGGCCAGCTGAGGAGGTTCGTAGGTGGATGAATAACTTCAGACGTGAGGAGAATTGACTCTGTATCAGTGACTGTGTCCTCCTGCAGGTGCGTCGGTTGAACCTGTATGTGGAAGGGGAGTCGACGCCCTTCAGACAGATCCTGGATCAGTTTACCTTGGAGCGCTGCTGGGACGAGTGCCTGTCACGCTCCAGATACCAGGAACGCCGAGCCGCCATCGAGCTGTACAACAGGTAAAAACCAAGACGTGAAGGTCTGAGAAGAAGCTTCTGAGACTGAAGAAAAACAATCCAAACAAGCAAAACTGCTGGTTGAACTGAACCGTCTGTGTGTTTTTGTCCGTCAGAAAGAACCGCTGGACCAAACGAGGCCTCGCCATCGTCCCCACCAAGTTTGGCATCAGCTTCACGGCCACCTTCCTCAACCAGGTCTGAAGCATCAGCGCTGATGAGCAGCCTGCTGGAGGCCGGACGGTTCATGTCATTTCCATTCGTTCACGTGTGTTTGTGTCCGCAGGCCGGAGCTCTGGTCCACATCTACACAGACGGATCAGTGCTGCTGACCCACGGTGGGACAGAGATGGGACAGGGTCTCCACACCAAGATGATCCAGGTACCTGAATGCACCACGGTCCCGTTTTTAAGATCAGCTCAAGCTTTTAAAATTGTACATTTCGGTTGTTTTCCTGCCTCTTACACAGCGTTTGGTTTCTGTTCAGTATAAATAATAAATAGCTCCATCTAGTGGATATTTGAGGAACTACAGCCTCAGACGCAGCACGAGCGTCAACACTTAGAGAGACTTCATTTCTGGTCAGTTAAAACGTGCTCATGATTTACGTCGAAGTCGTGTCGGTTCCAGGTTGCCGGCAGGGTTCTGGGTATCCCCTGTTCAAAGATCCACATCTCAGAGACCAGCACCAACACGGTCCCCAACACCAGCCCCACCGCCGCCTCCGCCTCCTCAGACCTCAACGGAGCCGCCGTGCAGAAAGCCTGTGAGATCCTCCTGAAACGCCTGGAACCGTACAAGACCAAGAACCCCAAAGGATCATGGGAGAGCTGGGTGAGCAGGAGTATGAAGACTATATACTGTAGTAGTACTTCAGTTTGTCTTTACAGTCGTAGCTGTGATTGTACAAAGTAAATTTGTGCGTGTGTTCCAGGTGACGGCGGCGTATTTCGACAGAGTCAGCCTCAGTGCAAACGGCTTTTACAGGTGAGTTCAACGAGCGAGCCGCTGGCCCCGTCAACCTGCTGCTAAACAAAGCTCATGGCGGAGTTTCACTGCTTCCTGTTTCCTGTCAGGACTCCAGATCTGGGTTACGACTTTGATTCAAACTCGGGTCGAGCGTTCAACTACTTCAGCTACGGAGTGGCCTGTTCAGAGGTGGAGGTCGACTGTCTGACCGGAGCTCACAAGGTGCGTCACGGAAAACGCTCCGTTCAGCCCCCAGACTGTTCTGAAGGCTTTTATTTTGACGGTTTCACTGCAAACAGGAACTGCGAGCAGCCGATAACTGCCTGACTTCATCCACTGAGGTTCATCCAGCCGGCTGTTTTTTGACACTGCGTGTTATTTATTTGTTTACTTTGTTTGTGTTGTAGAACCTGAGCACCACCATAGTGATGGACGTCGGTCACAGCCTGAACCCAGCGATCGACATCGGACAGGTGAGTCAGTCAGTCTGTGAGTCTGTGTGAATCTCTCCCAGCGGCACCTCCCTCAGGTCCAAAGGTTCTCCCGGTCTCTCTGCAGGTGGAGGGGGGGTTCATGCAGGGTCTGGGTCTCTTCACGCTGGAGGAGCTTCACTACTCGCCCCAGGGCGTCCTCCTCACTCGGGGTCCTGGTTCTTATAAGATCCCGGCGTTCGGGGACATCCCCACCCAGCTCACCGTCTCGCTGCTCCGCGACGCCCCCAATGACAAGGCCATCTTCGCCTCCAAGGTAACAGCAGACGCTGCTTCCTGCCTTTAAGCAGAGCTGCAGAGAAAATGGATTTTGGAATGAAGTCGTTTGATTCTTCCTCCTCAGGCTGTGGGCGAGCCTCCTCTCTTTCTGGCCGCGTCGGTTTTCTTCGCCATCAAAGATGCCATCAGCGCCGCCCGGGCGGAGTCCGGCATCAGCGGCCCCTTCAGGCTGGACAGCCCCGCCTCCGCCGAGAGGATCCGCAACGCTTGCAGTGATCGATTCACCAAACTGGTACGAAAGCTTGTGAGAGTTTTCTCAGGAAGGATCGGGCGCAGATCACAGATAAGACAACAAGATCAATAATAACGTTCTTTATTTTCCCTGAAAGGAATGATGGAAGTTCCGTCTCTCGTTCATTAAGTGTGAACACGCCGACTGTTCTTCTGTTGCAGTGTCCTCCTGCAGAGCCGGGAACCTTCACCCCGTGGTCTGTGCAGGTTTAGGACGTCCGGCCAGAGAGGACACGTCCACCGATGGTCTCTGGAGAGTCTGTAAATCTACACAACCCAGCAACACACACACCTGTCATGATGCATTGTGGGTAAAGAGCTGCAGTGAGCTGACAGTCGCATCATTTTCCATAAAGCACTCAGGGAATAAAAACATGTCTCCAACCTCACACTGTAAAAAATGTCACATCAATCATTTGTAGATTTACTATCAGAAATATTCCCGTTGTTATTTCAGCCAGGATCAATAACCTGAGCTTTGATGAGTGAGTACATTGATCAGATATGGATTCAACTGGATGGAATGACTGTTCTGTGTGACTGAAATAAAGCTTTTGGGAGATGATTTCATGAACTTTCCCTCCGTTTATTTCTGCTGAAGGACGTTAGAAAACATCTGCACTAACAGGGTAGAAATCCTGGAGGGAAAGAAGAAGGCAGCTCCACGCAGCAGAGGCGTGGACGGGTGGGTGGACGGGTGGTGTTGCACCTTCACAGCGAGGTGTCAGCGCAGGTCAGCCTCCCTCCAGCTCAGCTCTGTGTTAATTATGTGCTCAGTGTGAAGTATGAGGGTCACATGTTTGTGACATGGCCCACACGCCGTCCTGCACGTCTCCTCCAGGCTGTTAAACTCTGGCTGCTGCAGGGCGACGACGCTCAGGCCTCACCTGGAGAGTCCAGGTGTTCACATGACCTGAAACCTTCAGCTGGACGGACAGTTAGCTGTTAGCATTTAGCATGAACTCCTGAGCGGCAGCCCGCTGGTGAACCGGTTCTGGCTCCTATGAAGCTGCAATTTTTGGACAGTTTTGGGGTTTTATTGCGACATTTTGGTGCCATTTTAGTGAAATACACGCACAACTTTTTATTGTTTTATTTTTGGACCATTTTCACAAATTTTTGTGCAGCTTTATGCAACTTCTGTGACCGTTTGTCATCCTTCGTGACAGAACTTTCACACCAACAAGATTCACTGAATAGTTTGAGAGTTTCAGACAGAGAGGGAGAGAGAGACCCTGAGGAAGAGGAGGGCAGAGAGAGAGCGAGCAGAGCTGGAGCTCGTCCGTCAGCGTCACTTGGATTATGGCTCCCCGCAGGATGGAAACCAAACCGGTGATCTTCTGTCTGAAGACGCTGCTGCTGCTCTACTCCTTCATCTTCTGGGTGAGGAAACACTTTCACTCACATCATTCGCTCTGTTTATCATGTTCACGTCATTTTCTGCTGTTAAATAAAGTTTTATTCGCTCTGCAGTGTGTGGAGTTTAGAGACAAGCAGGCACGAGTTACTTGATGAGTGCATGTTTTTGTGATTTCCAGTCTTTTTACAGGTTGAGACGTTTTTAAAACATGTTTAAAGATACTCAAATGTTCTTTCAGTTATTGGGAGAATGACATTTTCTAACAGGTTTGAGGCTGACATGAAGTTTTCTCCTGCAGCTTCTGTCCTGTTTGTGTTTAATGACGTGATGCAAAGACTGTGAGATTTAAATTAATTAACTCACGTTGAAACTGATGTAAAAGCAGTAAGTGTTTGACAGAAGTGCTGAGGTCAGAGGTCAGCTGGAGGTCAGAGGAGGAGGAGGTTCAGTAATTATGTGGACGGAGGAATGAGGAGGAGGAGGAAGGCGGAGCAGTGACACACAGACGATAATGAAGGCCTGAAAACACGACAGCAGGAACACGGTCTGTCGGTGATGGCGAGCCAGTAAACGAGGTTTTCTGTCCTTTTACGTCCACTTTGTGCTCGGTCCAGCTGACGATCAGACTCCCGGTGCGTCTCCGACTCTCAGCTGTCGGCTGGAGTCGCAAATGATGAAGTACAGGGATGTCAAAGTTGTCCAAAAGTCTAGTACCTGAGCACATGTACTCAGTTACTTTCAACGTTTTTAATTTCACATGAATTCACATTCAGTCAAAGTCACATGACACCAGTGATGCGAGTACTGGTACTTCTACTACTGCAGCTGCACTTACTGATTGCAGTACTGTGTGTAACGTCCAGCTCTCTGTTGTCCGGAGGACGTCTCTGCGTCTCCTCTTCCCGTCCGTTTGTCAGTTTGTTGCTTTACTGTCAGATCACATCAGTCATGTGACACTGAGTCACTGCTCCACACACACACACACACACACACACACACACACACACACACACAAAAGCAGCTGTACTTCAGTATGATTTTAGGTACTTGTACTTACTTAAGCAGTTCCATTTCCTGCTAATTTACTCTACAACAGAACTACAGAGCTTGAGTAAATGTACTTCAAACAGTGTGTGTGTGTGTGTGTGTGTGTGTGTGTGTGTGTGTGTGTGTGTGACAGTAAAGGTTAAGATGAAGGATAAGCACTTCCTCGTTGGTTGACAGTCTCACCCGTGGCCCCTCCCCCCTCAGGTGACAGGTGTGGTCCTGCTGTCGGTGGGCTTATGGTGGAAGTTCATGTTGGGCCCCTACATGCTGCTGATCTCCAGCGGCCCCTCCAACGCTCCGTACGTCCTCGCCGGCACCGGAGTCGCCATCGTGCTCTTCGGACTGTTCGGCTGCTTCGCCACCTGCAGGGGGCGCCCCTGGATGTTAAAGCTGGTCTGCCTCTGCTGTGTTGTTACTCAGATTATTAGCAGGCGTGGAGGAAATATTCAGATCCTTTACTACAGTAAAAGTACTAATACCACAGGAAAAATACTGCTGTCATAGTAGTGAAGGAAGTTTCCCTCTGAGATGTAATGTAGTAGAAGTAATAGAGTCATGTACAAGTACCTTCAAAGAATGTTCAAGTAAAGTTTTTGGCTGCGATGTTATCTCACTGTTATCCAGTGTGACCTGACCTCTGACCTCTGACCTCTGACCTCTCTGCAGTACGCCATGTTTCTGTCTCTGGTCTTCATGACTGAACTCATCGCTGGAATCTCTGGATTCATCTTTCGCCACGAGGTGATTTCACACGACGCACGCCGTTTGTCCACAGAGTGCACAGTTCATACTGACAGCATGCTGTGTGTGTGTGTGTGTGTGTGTGTGTGTGTGTGTGTGTGTGTGTGTGTGTGTGTGTGTGCTTAGATTAAAGGGACATTCCTCACCACGTACAGCGATGCAGTGATGAGATACGATGGACGAGACGACAGGAGTCTGGCTGTGGACGGCGTCCAACGCAGAGTCGGTGTCTCTGTTTATATGTTGACGATACAGTGATTTATATATGTGATGGTACAAACTGTTAGCTTTAGCCTTCAAACCCAAACCAGACGATATCAGCTCTGAAACGCAGATGTTCAGATGGTCTCTCTCCTCTTGGCCTCTGTAGTTGCGCTGCTGTGGCGTTCATAACTACACCAGCTGGTTCAGCACGCCGTACTTTCCCGTCAGCGGGATTCCCGCCAGCTGCTGTGTTCGCTTCTCCGACTGCAGCTTCACCGACCTGAAGAACGCAACAGTGGCTGCTCACAAGGTCCACAAACAGGTCGGAAACACACACACGACACATGCACGTCCTTTATTTTCCTGTTTGAAGCCAAACAAACACACAGTAACGAGAAGATCCTGCAGATTCATGACGTAAGACGGTAAAGACGAACACTGAACCGATGAATGAACGCGTGTCTGCAGGGCTGCTACGAGCTGGTGACGTCCTTCATAGAGAACAACATGAGCATCATCGCTGGAGTTACCTTTGGCATCGCCTTCTCTCAGGTACGACTGCAGAGTGCCACAGCGGTTTGTTTTTGTTTACCGCACACACACACACACACACACACACACACACACACACACACACAGGCTCACTGTGTGACATCAGCAGCTCGTGTCTATGATGTCATCATCACCTGTCTCTGTGTCAGGTGATCGGGATGAGTCTGGCCTGCTGTTTGTCTCGCTTCATCAACGCCAACCAGTACGAGATGGTTTGACAGGTAACACACATGCACACACACGCACACTCACACACACACACGTTTCCTTGCTGTTGTTCGTCACCTCCGTTTGCTCGTTCTGTCTTTGTTTCTTCCACAGAAAAGCGATGAGGAAACCGTGGGAGACACACACACACACACACACACACACACACACACACACACACACACACACACACGCCTGAACACTTCCTGTATTTATTTCACTTCTTTGCCTGAATTCCTCAAACTTGTTGTTGTGTTTGTCTTCGTCTTGTCGTGAAGCTGGTGGATTAACTTTTGTCCTTTGTGTGAAAATTTGTGGGGTTCACGTCCACAGAGAACGTTAAAATGAAAACTAAAGTGAAATAAAGTGAGAATAACGTGCTGGTGCCGCTCACGTTTCCTGGTGTTTTCATTCTGTCTTTATGGAAACAGAAACGTGGCCCTGAACATGTGGACAGTGTCATTGTTTAAGTCTGATTTGTTTGGTTTTCTGGGTGTTTGTATGTGTGTATTTCTCTGTACGGCAAGCAGCAGGTCCAAAATGTTTCCCTGTGGTCAGTGTATGCTGCACTTTAATGAATACAGATAACACAGTAAAACATCATGTGATGAGAAATAAAACAGGAAGCGTCACTTTTCTTTCACTTCACTGGAAATAAAGTCAGAGAAAACAACACGTCGAAGAGCAACAAGACACAAATACAGTTTACTGCAGCTGCAGTTTTAGTCAATAATTCAAAGTTCATATGTTGAACAGATGGCTCATAATTATATTGATAAAGTAAATTCCCAAAATAAAAAATGATATATTGACATTTGGCTGATTTATTTGCGAAATCTATCCGTTGCTGTCATGTTTAAAGGTAATTTAATATGTAATTTAGCATAAATTACCGTTAACAATAGACTCATTGGAAGCTGATTATGAAGTCATGTTGATGAACAGCCAGCAGGGGGCGATGTCACACCAACAAACAGGAAACAGTTCAGGAATTATTTTAGAAAACTAACACGGCGATAATGCTGACTGTAAGAGCCAATGAGATCTGCTGAAGGATGAGTAAAATGAAACGTATTTCCTGTTTTTATTTTTGTAATATAAAATAACATTCAACGATCAAAACAGCCTCTTAATTTTCTTAAAATATGATATCAAGTCCAACGGCCCTGGTGACGTCACACGGCCTTGTCCCCCTGTGATTGGCTGTGGCCGGAGGTTCGGTCCTTCCTGGTAATCCTCGCCCGCCCCTCCCGCCCTGGTCCTCCGGCAGCTGTGGACGCTGCTTCCAAACACACCCGTCGAGCTCCCGGAGCTCAGACCCGGACCGAGAGACGGTCTGACAGCAGCGGCCCGTACACCGACACGACCGAGGAACGGCAGCCGACGTACGTGAGCTCACCAAGCGCCCGCACCAGGGAGGTTTTCCGGTGAATGTGACCGCCCGGAGGAGCTAACGGTACCCGGGATTCGCCGTCAATGAGGGCGGAGAACTTTACGGTAACTGTAAGATCCGAAAACACTTTTCTCCGGTTTTCTGACTGTACATGCGTTTAAACCACACGTGGGGGTTCCATTACCGGACGCTGTCAGAATCACTTTTTGTTTTCGTGTTTTTTCTCGACTGAAGTCCCTTCCTGAAGTTACCTGTTTCCGTGAAGCCTGGGGTGTCGTCGCCGTATTTTAAAGCTGTTTTCAGAGGCAGTAAAAACGTTAAAACTCGGTGTTTGTTCTCTGAGATGACACATAGAACACCCCACCTTTGGAAGTGGACGTTAATGTGTTTTTAACGGAGTGCTTGTTGAGTCTTAAAGAACCTGGACGATAATGGATGCTGCTGTCCGTTAGCTCCTTCGCTAGTAGTTTTAGCTGCTTTTCGCCTGCTGATGCAAGCAGCTGGAGACTTCCTGGTTTCTTAAATGCCTTTTATTGTTGTCTGGAGGGAGCTCACTGATTCAGGACAGAGTTTGTGTCCTCTGCTGTTGTTAGTTAGCTCTCCTGCTAAAGCTGTTAGCTGACAAACTTTCTTAATCGGAGCGAACAAACTTGTTTTTCCTGCATGTTTCAGTTACATTGCCTTCTTCTGCTTTTAATTTGAAGCGCAACCAATCAGCACCCTCTCTGTCTTCTTCTTTTATTTCAGGTTGTTGCCTGTTGTTTGACTTTTGGGGTGAAACGGTCGGCTGGCGTCGTGCAGCAGGAGACGCCCTCCATCCTTCACGGGGACAGGAGGTTAAAACTGTAGACTCTTAAACCAGGAAACCGGCAGGATCCATGAGGACGTGGTGAGTTTACCTGTGTGACCTGGTCCAGCTCTCAGAGCTCAGGGGCTACTTAAGACCTGACCTAGGATCTGGCTGCAGCCTCATAATAATCCTCTAAAGAGCATTAGCAGGCTAATTTTGGCCCTGGACAGTGACGGAGAGTGAAAAAAGACTTCATCACAGGTTGCTCGCCATGATGCAGATAACTGAATCCTACAACCAGAAGAACTCGCTCTTCAACGCCATGAACCGCTTCATCAGCGCCGTCAATAACATGGACCAGACGGTGATGGTGCCCAGCCTGCTGCGGGACGTTCCGCTGGATGACGCGGAGGATGCAAAGGCGGTGAGGACCGCCAACGGCACCACCGCCACCAACGGCACCGCCTACTTCCACCAGGACGGCGACATGTACAGCTCATATATGCTGCTTAAGTCCATCCGTAACGACATCGAGTGGGGCGTCCTGCAGGGCGACGAGTGGCGGAAGGAGAAGGTGGGCGTGGCGGAGGTGGCGCGGCCGGAGGCGGCGGAGGACGACCTGCAGAAAGAGTTTCACTTCCACCTGGACGGCCTCCACACAGTTCTGTCCAAACTGACGCACAAGGCCAACACGCTGACGAGCCGCTACAAGGAGGAGATCGGCTGCAGGAACTGACCGCAGACCAGCTACAGAAACCACGAGCAGCCGCTCGGATGTCACGTTTTAGCTCATTAACGACGAATCAGATCCAGCGCTCATTTCACTTCATGCCACGTCTGTGATGCTCGTCACAGAATCGTCTTCAGTTGGTCAAATTTAGTCCGATCAGAAGTTTGAACTCCAGTTTCACGTTTTAACAGGAAGCAAAGTGCTGAAGTTTGGTCGTTTGGAATCAGCTGCACGGCAGCTTCCTGTTTACTGATCCAGCGTTTGTGCACATGAAGTCACAGAAGAAGAAACGGCGTTCTGTCGACCTGTGAATCCTGTGAATGCTGGAACGATCAAACAATTCTTTCCCCGTGTCTATGTTTGACTTTGATAACGGCGCCGTTCAGCAGGCCAGCTGCTAAATATTAAATGTCAAAGTGTCCTTGAACACGTCACCAGTCATCAGCTGCTTTCAGCTGCACGCGATGACGACCTGAGCGGAAACCAAAGAGCGAAGACGCAGACTGAACGACTCTGAGCTTGGTTTTCACAGACGATGAACGAATGAACTGTGGGATGGTTTAGAAAGTGGACGTCTTGGAGTTAATGAGCTGAAACATCCTGATCTGGTTCGCTGAAAGCATTTTGTCCTCTGAGGGCTGAGACGGGACAGATTCCTGGAACAAAGCCGAAGAACCGCCGTGTTCTGGAGCCGTTGGTTCCGCTGTGGTTCCTCTGTCTGCCTGTTTGTCTTCTGACTGTTTGCACTCTGTTTCAGGGTTTCTGCCTGCTGTCATTCATTTCTCCCTTTAAAGTTAAAACTATGCAAACGTGCGGACGGCGAGGCCTCGGACCTGTGGAGGCAGCTGCTTTCATGGTTCAAAGTCTCAGATTTTCAACGTGACGCTCTCTGACCTGCTTCACGTGTTCATGGTGAAGTCTGACGACGCTTCCTCATCGATGAGGTTCAGGTGGCTGAAAATTCACTGATTAGATGTTTGAAACGTGTTTTTCTCTGACTGGACACAAACAGTCCATCCGCTCAGCGCGATGCTGCTCTGCAGACGATTGGACGGTCGGGACGAGACGCAGCGATCAGCATCAGCCTCTGATGACGAGGATTGGTCAGTGAATTGATCAGCTGTCAGCCGACGTCATGGCGTCATGTTCATTACTCTTTAATTTAGAGGACGAGGAACAGCAGCGTCCGTCACGCTGAGCTTCAGGGTCCATGACATTTCTGGAAAGCAGAAGAAACTCTGATTGGTGGAAATGATATGGTTTGGTCTGCAGAGCTCTGCACTTTTCTATTTCATGTCCAGCTTTGCAATTAAAGGTTTTGATGAGTATTTTGGTGTTTGTGCTTCATTCTGAGAGGTTTCAGTCACCGCAGCAGAAAGGACGACTTTAAAATCCTCCCCCTGAAACCTTTTCATTAGTTCAGTTTAATTCGACATTTGAATTAATTAATTAGACAATGTTTCTTAATGTGTTTTCCTTTTTTCATTTCTAAACCAGGTTGAAACCTGATTTAAGGATTTACATGATCAGAACAGCTAAAAACAGCTGAGCGTGGCCTTATGTGTATTTTAAGCCTTTTTTTTTCCAGAACTGAGTGAAACAGAGAGCGGTAACCTGTTTATTTGTTCTGTTTTTTCCATATTTCGTGTCTCCTGAGTGTCCTGGGTCGACCCCCGGGGGTCTCTGCGCTCTTTAAACAGTCATTTAAGACCAAGCAGAGACCTCGTTTCCAGTGTCGGCCAGTAAAAACAAAGATCATATTAATGAAAAGACGTCTGATCTGAACCCTGAATAAACCAGTCCTGTCCCTCAGTCTGAGCCAGTCGCTGGTAATATCCCATAATCCCTCTGACCTCAGTGCCAAACCTCAGCTCGCTCTGCCACTTCCTGTTCCTGAGGAGAGGGATGAGTCAGTCCGCGGCCTCGTGGACGTCCGGGACGGAGGAGCGAGTCCTCTGAAGATTGAAACTGGAAAAGTTTTCCTTCAGATCAGAGAAGCTTCTCCTGCTCTCAGGACGTGTTCCTGCTCGTCCTGCCGGGTTCAGTTAAGGTTGAACAAACACTTTGTGATGACCTCAGAGTCTCGGGAACAATGGCGGTTTCCCCAGGCAACGCCGCGTTGGCTGTCGAACGGTGGAAACTCAGCTTCGTTCAGCTACAGCTGAAGATCAGCAGGGAGTGATTCCACGACCTCTGACCTCTGAGTAATACAGGAAACAAGTTTGTCATGTGGAAAACATCCAACGTCAGTTTAAAAACAACAAAAAAATGAATCAGTCCAAAGTAACGGTCATTGTCCTCACATGGTGGACGTTCTTCAGACAGAACAGGTCTCAGATCAGGTTCAGCTGTTTACGTTCAGTCAGGTGGAGGTAAAGGTCGCTGGATGTTCGTCTGTGTGCTCGTGTTCAGTATCATGTATCTGATAAAACTGTAGTAAATCTGATCACACACACACACACACACACACACACACAGAGGCTGTGTTTGCTTCCAAAAATAAAAGTCCACTCAACAACATGAGCTGAGAGCATGCTCTGTGTGTGTGTGTGTGTGTGTGTGTGTGTGTGTGTGTGTGTGTGTGTGTGTGTGTGTGTGTGTGTGTGTGTGTGTGTGTGTGTGTTTACTCTGTACATTCAGTTCTCAGGTTCAGGTTCTTCACAGCTCTTCATCAATCCATCGCTCTGCTGTTGGACTGTTGAAAGTGAAGAAGACTTAATAACGTGTCAATCTGTTTGTCCTGTCAGGGGCTGATGGGATTTACTGACTGGAAATCAGAAGTGGAGGAATAAAAGTATAAAATCTATAAATATACTTCATAACAAATGAAAGTCCTGCACTGAACCCGTTACTGAAGTAAAAGTATGTGAGGATGGTTTGACAGTAAACGAACTCAGTGGAGATAAAATGTCCTGTGACTGTTTTTGTCTTATATTGTTAAATTGTGGATCTAATTTTGTCCTCAAATGTCTGATCAGAGTCCAAACACAACATTTAAAACATGTTTGAATGTATTTTTATTTTCTGCTCATATTTCACTCAGAGTTTACTGGTACATTTACAGTTTCTAATACTGGATTTGTTCCAGTCACAAACTGTCTGCACACACTGACTGTGACCAGCAGGGGGCACTGTGGTGACACACACGCAGAGTTCAACAGCAACGTCCATCAGTGGGTGTGTGTAAATTAAAGGTCAAGGGTCAGCAGCAGGAGGGCTGTGGGTCACCTGGATGAACAGTAGGTCGAACCTGTGGCCTGTTCTCTCAACTTATTTTAATTTCAGTCGTAAACATAACAGAGTTATGCTGAAAGCAAATGTGTCGTCATTTCAGGCATTATTTATTTCCTGTTTTTCCTGCACACCAAAATCAAAGAATGTAATTACTTTTGTCACATTTTAGAGAGTTTTTTTAATTTGTAAGTTTGGAATTATTAGCAGCAGTAGTATTATTAGTGTCATAACATAGGCGGAACCTTTGAAACAGGCTGTTGTTTGACATCGGTGATGGAATCTCTTAACTGTCAACAGGAGCCGGCGGAGGAGCAGCATTTCCTGTTGCAAACGTTGGTTGTTTTAAAGTATTAACTTTCCTGTTCTCGTGTTTTAATGTGTGTCGTGTTGTTAGTTTTGGTGGAACAATGATTGAGCCACGTTTAGTTTTGTTAGTCAATGTCTACAACGGCAGAAAAAACAACTGTTAACTAACTTCTCTTGTGAGCTTCCTTTGCCTTGAATTAGCTAGCTAGCATACCTGGCAATTTCTAACTGAAAGTGGGCATTTTTCCAATAAATGTACTTTATTATGTCGGCGAGATAAACGCCGAGTTGAAGAAAAGCTCCTAATTTCAAATGCTGTCACGGTTTAAAACAATTATCAATCACATATTTGCTTATATAAACAAGGAAATCGTAAAATTCGGAGACGTTTAAATTGAGTTTGGTGTGACTTTCTGTCGTTACCAGCTTCTTTTACCTTGAATTACCGAGTCAGTTTTTGTGTACAGAAGACATGTCAACCAACACCAGTCCTCATGTCAGTATACTGTCTTTTTTCTGTTGTTTTCACTCTTAGCCGCCGCCCACTGCCGTGTGGCTAAATTTCGTTAGCCTTTTCGTTTTTTCTAGTGCTCTACAATAATATAATTTAAAAAGCAGACATTTTTGAAATACTGTTGCTTATTGCACTGTTAAGATAGTCGCCGAATTAAAGAGTAGCTTCTATAAATGTATAATAGCTATAAAAGAATACAGCATTCCGGAAGAATGTGTGCCGAGAAGCAAGGGAACTTTAAATTGAGAGATTTGTGAACGGAGTTTGGTGCGATGTTCTTTGCTTCCAGGCGAGAACGGAGCGTGTCAGGGCTGTATCCTCTCCTGATAACCCTCTAACCGCTGGCATCCGTGTTCAGCTTTGTATAGCTGTATATTGTAGTCATAAAGTTACTGATTTGGTATTTTTGCGATTTCCAAATTGGCATGAGTCAACCTCTGAATCGTGCGCTGTGTTTCAAATGGTGACTGACGAGAAATACCTCGTTTTATTCCCCGAAAACAGCCTCATTACAGATCGGCAGAGAGGAGCCGGTCACCCGCAGGAGCTGCCACTGCGGTCTCCCTCCTGCAAGGTGGTGATTATGCGGCCGGGACGGCGTCTGTAGCGCGGCTTTAACAGATCTCAGTCCAGGCTTTAGAGACGCATTCCTGGGAGGTGAGTGATTCAGAAAACAGGTTGGATTAGAAAAAGAAAATAACACCGTGTTTGGGGGATGTGGGTGTTCATTGGTATCCACTTCCAGGAACAGTCCCAGAACGTGCTGAATCTTCTACCTGTTGTGAGAGATGCCAAAAGGATGAGAGCATCAGCATCCGGCGCTGATGCTCTCATCCTTTTCCAGTGCCGTTTAGATTTTACTTTAAAGCTCAGCTGACCTGAATCAGGAGTGTTCCACACCTGTGATGATAGAACAGACAGCTGTGTGGATAAACTGGAGTCTACCTTCAGAACCAGGTGTTTTCTCACACAGCTGTTCATCTGTTGGACTGAAGGTCCGAGAGTTTCATGTCCGTTCGAGACTTGTGGAGAACTGTCCGTGTCCTCAGGACTAACTGGGATCTTCTCTTTAGCGTCCTGTTTGGTTCCTTGTTTCTGGGCCATGATGGAGGCCTGTGGAGCTCCCTCTGAGGTCCTCCTGCAGCGTCCCTGGCTTCCTGTGAGCATCAGTGGCTGCAAGCTGTTAGCCAAGAGCTGGTTTGGGGAGACGGCGTACCACATCCTGCTGACAGACGTCCACTGTGTGTGGGAGGAGAGGATGGAGTCAGCAGCCATCCAGGAGAGAGCGCAGGTACACACAACGCTGACCAACACACCCATCGATTAACCAACAAAAAGCTGAATGAATCCTGTTCCTTCCTCCCAGGAGCTGAACAGACGTTTGCGAGCCCCCGTCGAAGCTTTCTTCTCCCACCTGTGCGAGGTGGTCCAGCCCTGCCTGTCAGGAAGCGACGGCGGCGGCGAGGCTCAGATTTCCCTGAGCCGACAGGAGGACGGCAGCGTCAGCGTGAAGCTGAAGAGTGAGCTGGCAGGGCTGCCCTTCTACTGGGACTTTCACTGCACCCCCGCCCCCGTCACTGTGGTACGGTCCGCATGTCTCACTTTGCACTGAATGAGTGGATGAGGCCATTGAGGGTTTTCAGCCGGTGATATTTTGGTTTTGGTGTAGTTTTGTCACCCTGACACTCTGTTTAAGTGCCTGTTTGTTTTTGGCCTTGGCCACCAGATTAGAGCATTTTCATTTTGTCATGTTTCAGGTGATTTTCTGCTCTGTGTGATCACAAATTCTGATAGGAAGTAGTATTGATTATCAACTGCAAAGCTGCTGATTTGCAGCAATATTGGTTGCGTATCAGCCTTCAAAGGCCCAAATCATTTCCTGATGTTAGGATTTCTCACCTTAAAGGAAAGTTACTTAAACTTTTAGATTTAATGAATTATAAAATAATCAAAGTTTATGAAAGTCTAAATAATGGAGGCTTTGAAGAGCAGGTTTGTGATAATATACCACCACCAGCTGTGAGTTCAGACATAAACCTGATCAGTTTAACCCTCCTTCTCTGTGTGTGTGTGTGTGTGTTTTCAGGTGTGTGAGCAGCTGCTGCGCCCCCTGCTGGCCATGAGCCACCTGCTGCAGCGGCAGGTGGAGCAGCTCGGAGGTCTGCTGGTGAGGAAGGACGCGGAGATCCAGGACTACAGAGAGAACGGAGCCACGCTCAGCAGAGGTACACACACACACACACACACACACACACGTGCAGGAACATAACACACACACACAAGAAAGACACAGACACACAAAACTTGAATTAAACTGAATAAAATCATATGTTCACGATTTGAATGTGTGTGTGTGTTTGAACACAGAGCGGCTGCAGACGACCGTTTTTGAGGAGCAAACCTACAGAGAGGAGTTCATGGCAAAGGTGAGAGGTCATCGACGCACACGCACACACGCTCACCACAGCCCCTGCAGCCTGTCGTCTGGGCCTGTTTTTACCGTCCTCTCCGCTCCGTTCCTGATCGTTAAGCAGCTGTGGCGAGCGCGGCAGGAACCACATGATAAAACACTGCGGCCGCTGGAACAGCCGGCGCTCCGTCCGCCTGAAACACGAGCCGCCATGACACGCTTTCAAGTCGCTGTGCGTTACTGTCAGCCAATGGGAGCGAGACGAGTTTTTCAGAGTTCTGTGTGTGTTTACTGTGTTCAGGTGTAGAATTTCTCATCTCTGACGCTGTCCAGCCCTGTGTGTGTGTGTGTGTGTGTGTGTGTGTGTGTGTGTGTGTGTGAGAGACTGACTGACCATTTCAGATGTACTTGTGGAATTTTCAAGGGCTGTCTGTGCTCCCTCTCAGCCTGCTTTTTTATTTCATTTGCGTTTCAGTTTTTGTTCGATTTGTCTGTTTTTTTGTAGTCTTCTTTCAGTTTTGAAGCCTCTAGTTTTTATTCACTTTC
>NC_135096.1:15291747-15304247 GCF_051107435.1 Chaetodon auriga | reverse complement strand
AGAGAAAACAGACAGAGAGAGGGGCGCAGTGTGATTGTCATAATTACAAGTGTGACCTATCCACAGACAGGCAACATGGGGAAAGGGTCAAATTAGAGACAGAGACAGACAGAGACACGGAGGACAGAGGGGCGAGAGGAGAGAAATGAGGAAAGGACATGACGTCCTCTTTGAAGACCAGGTTAAGCCACACACACACGCACACACACACACACACACACACATGCACACACACGCACAGACACACACAGACGCACACACGCACAGACACACAGAGGCAACTCCACCTTAAGATCGTGTAGATAGACGACCGCTGAAAGGATAAACAGAGACATGAATAGATATTGTAACCACAGTCTTTTATCCCTGCTTTTGTTTATGTCAGCTTAGGTTAGTGAGTTACCCAGGATCCACACACACACACACACACACACACACACACACACTCATCTTCTCTTTAAATCACACATAAACCACTCAGGGAGGGAGAATGGTTCTCCTGGCCTTGTGTGGAGAGGCTGAAAAACCTTTTTAACCATTCATGGCTGCAGAAACGGCTGAGCATAAAAGAGCAGTGCGGCACGGCGGTGGTGGAGGCGGCAGCTAAAAGGCTGATCACACAAGGCCAAAGCTAGCAAGTGAGCATCGCGCTCAAGTGGTCTGCATTTACGCTCTCCTCATACCACGCCGAGGGAGAAAATAGGTAAATGTGTGTGGAGTAATGTGCTGGTGAAAGTCCACTTTGTCAGCAGCGTGAACATAAACATGACTGCAGTCTTATTTTAGCCTCACGCTCACATTTCGATCAAAATTCAAGGCTGTTCTGGCGTAAATGTTACGCCTGCTAAGCATAAATGAGTGTCATGTGGCGACCACATCAGCTGACACAAACAGGACAAAGGCTGTTAAGACAAACTATTCGTGTCTCTGCTTAGTCTTTTGTAAGTGTCAACTGCAGACACCATGGGTATAAAATCAGCTTGTTTTTGGGGGGAAACAGAAAAAAAGTTGTAAAATAAGGCAGCAAAACACAGAGTTTCAGCGTGTTTTAGTAAAGATGTTTCATGAAGCGTCAGATCTCCGTCCCCTGGCAAAGTGATTTTAAGCCATTAGTGTGTTAATACAGCAACTACATCACATTTTCAGTGTTCTTCAGGCTGCCATTGTTACGGAAAACACATTTCATCATGTCGTTAGCTGGAATTATATATAGAAATGCAGGAAATAGCATACTTTCAGGTTTTCCTAAAAGCTTTCTTGTGTCACTGTCTCGACTCCCGCAACCAAACCAACAAACTTCTGCATTCGGCTTTATTCGTTTGGCAGGTGCTTTTGTCCAAAGCGACTCGCAGTAAGTGCACTCAACCTCAGCAGGAACAGGAAGCAGATGTCACTAAAAGTTGTAAGCTCTTTATTTTTAGTTTAGTCAATTAAAATATTCTCTCACAGTCATTTTTCAGGCACCCTCTTGTGTTCAATACAACAATCCATTATCATCTTTCCTTTTCCTTTTTTGTACCCAATATTACTTCCTGGATGTTCTACTGTTTTAGTGTTTCTTTTCTCACTATGTACTGTACGTGTTTGGGTGTGTGTGATTGTGAGTGGGGTGTTTCATTATCGGGCTCCTCAGGGGAGGAACCCACCGCTGATTTTTCCTGTGGACGCCGCTGTCAATTTTAGGGTGAAAAACAACAATCAGATCAGAGGTTGCGCCTCATGCTTGCTGCGCTTTAATTGCATCAGAGCTTGGGTACCGACTGAGTCACGGTGAGGCAAGGCAGAAATACGCGGCGCACGGGGATGTGAAATGAGTGATGAAGCCCTTTGGGCCTCAAAGAAAGCAGCCGTGGTGTGTGTCTGCGAGCGCCTAATGAAGACTGGTTCACAGGGCTTCATTGCTCAATAAACAGAGACGACAATAAGCAGGGAAGCGAGCCCAGCAGGAGGCAGGTTGTGTCAGGTGATTGGTTATCGGCGATGCTGTCAGTAAATCCATCCCATATTTCCCAGATGCCTCCGCTCCCGTCTTTGCTCTGTTGTGCCATTCGATGAAAAAGAAATCTACCTCTGAGGAAATGCCTCCGCAAATCCCCGCGGCCAGATTCAGCGACTCTGATTCGGATCAAAGTGTGATTTTCTGCATCCTTGGGCCCGCTATTAAAAAAATCCCATCTTAAAATGGCTGATAAATGGCTATTGATTTCCATGGCGAGTATGCTGACTTCGGGAGTGTACGGAGGTAAATGAAATGATTCCTCAGGCTGGATCAATACAGGTTCAGGGACATTTAGCAGCGTGGCTTGGTTAGGAGAGGCAACTACAGTGAGAGATTTCAGGCCATCGCTGTTCTTGACAAAATAGCAAAGAAGAAGAACAGGGAATGAGGTGAGGGGCGACAACAATATCAGAGTAGAAAAGGAAAAATGGAAAAGCAATAGGATGCGACAGAGAGAGAGAAGGTTGTGCTATAAAGCTAAAAGAAAGGGTGGATGGAAATGTCACCGGTCTAATAGATCTCTCCATAAACTAAATGAGGAGGAGAGCGGGCGCCGCCTCGGTGGCACACAGCACCTCAAAATGTTAACAAGAGAGCTGAAAATAGCCTGAGAAAGGCGCAGGGGGAAACAGGCTGAGCTCACAGGAGCGCTCTGGAGACACATATTTCCTTCACTTAGTCAATCTTTAAAACCAGTGTCTGCTGTGATCGTGCATTTCATTGTTGTTTTCGTGAATGTTTCGGGCGAGAAACCTCATACCGAAAACTGCAACACAGCCATCGGCATGCACACTCACCCGGTGCGGGTCGTGCTCCAGGACTCTGCGTCGAGCGGCGTCCAGCTCTTCGTAGCCTGGAGCGGCTCGGGCCTGCTGGTACTCCCGACGCAACCCCTGGAGGCGCTGATCACTGCAGAGAGACACAGATGGAGGTGTAAATAATGCCAGATGGTTAGCGTTCGGAGAGGAGCTATTACCTAAATCTCAAAGATTTGCGTAGGTAGGGTTCCCACGATGGCCTTAAAGTCAAATTCCAGAACTGTTCCAGGGTGAGCTGAAGATGGGGTGTGTTCACTTTAAGGGATGAACATTTTCACCACTGCCTGGGCTCAAAAAGTGAAGAAAGAGCCCGGTAAAAGATGGTGTGTTCATCTTCATTCTGTCTTCAATCCAGTGCTATTCTTCTGCTTTGCGGTGACAACCCCTGACAGGGCAGGAAGACTGACAGGCAGGCAGATAATATCCACAAAGCACTGCCTCGGAGAAGACATCAGCGCCTGAACTAAACTTTCTACAGGTGACAGAGAAAACCAAGGTGAGGAAAAATGGAACAAAAACAGTATGAAAACGTTTGATGGATGTGTCTTTTCACTTAAAAATCACACAGACTGAGTGTCAACACCCAAATCATCGCGCTGTACCCGACCTCTGCAGAAAGTGACCGAAAGGTGAAAACCTCAGCAACAAGAATAAAAAAAAAAAAAAAAAAGAAGGGAAAAAGTGGCGGTGACTGCCGGCACAGAGATAAGAACTCAGGACAGAATGGGGACAAAACTTAAAGAGAAACATCATCATGCTCACTGGACCTTAATGGCAGATAAGCTACACACACCTGAGAGTACAGAGCCGAGCACACATAAACAAGGCCGTGGGTGCACACAGACACACACACAAAAGGCAGCAAATAAAAACTGTGCGTCTGACTGAGCATAATCCTTCAGGATGTGCTACCAAAGTATGACACAGTGCTGTCGTTTATCTGTGTTTACTGGCTGCATTGGAAACAGGTATCTAATATTGACACTGATACGCTGTTCGTTCGCTATTTCGTCTTCAGGAGATACATACTGTACAAAAATATTCAAACAGGGAGGGAGGGAGGGGAAACACAGATGTAATCCGAGGAGGGGGGAAAAAAAAAGCAAACTTTCCCCCTCCGTCCTCTGCATCTGTAAAACTCAAACGCCCCCGAACAACTACACACAGGGCGGGCCTTTGTCCGGCACATAAACACCCACACGCAGCCTCCATCAAGCCGCCGCTGTGCCTTCCATTCTAATGGACTGACCTCCAGGCAGATATTGACCGAAACGGAGCAAAGGAGAGAGAGAGCGGGCGAGAGACACAGGGCAGACAGAGAGCTTCATTAGTGGAGTACATAGCTTACATGTTTAAGTCTCTCTTGCGACCCTGCCTTTAATTAGAAACTCTGGCTGAGGCTCAGAGTGTGTGTGTGTGTGTGTGTGTGTGTGTGTGTGTGTGAAGACAACCTCAGGAATGTGTAAAAGTGTGTATTTCTGCATGCGTATAGTTAATCCTTGTAATTTGCTATGTGGGACACACTGACAGAGCCTGTGCATATACCCACCCTGATTTAACGCAGCCCGCCTTTTATCCGACTCAGTGGGGACAGAAGGCTGAGTCACACACACCTCTGTGCCACTATGTTCATATGCGGAGCAGCTATTCTACACAAACGCGTGCGTGCGTGTGTGTGTGTGCGTGCTGCAGAATCCCTGTCGACGCTGAGGAGTCAATCCCGACTTGCTGCCGTGAGGGAAGAACTTTCCAAAAGTTTCCGTTGTGCTGTGAAACAGCAGCGCGGATGCTTCTGTTTGATAAAGACGGATATGTGAGGCGTGCGAATCGTTGCTTCTTCACACCGGTTTAATGGCTGGTTTCAACACACAGATCATCAATACTAATCTCAGGCCCTCCCCTTCACCCCCTCCTCCGCGTCCTGCTGACAACCTTGCTGTTAAGATATTCCCACTTAATCTCTTGTATTGTTTATTCATTCGCTTATGACTTCCTTTTTTATGACTCTTACTCACCCTCTGCCGCCCACCGGTCCCACTGCACGCACAAACAAACAAACGGACCCTCAGAGAATGGATGCACAGAGCCAAGCTGAGAGTTTTTTTTTCTTTTTTCACGCCACCCCTCTTCTACCGAAGCCATTAGCCAATCCCTGGGCCCATAATTAGGGCTGCCATTTTGATTGAGCGTGCGTGTCGCTCTCCAAATGAAACAACACTGTAATTATCTCATTATGCCGCGGCCTCCATCACTGACAACGCCAAATATTATCATATTAATGGCTGAAGACTGAGGCTGATTCTGGATAAAACATGGGGTGGTGGTGGTGGTGGGGGGGGGCTGTTGAGTAGCAGTCTGATGGGTTGACAATTCAGCAGGCTGCTTTCCAAACTGTGACAGAGGAGGGAAAGAGGGACACATCAGTGTGTGTATAAGTACACACATTTGCATGTGCTGTATGTGTGTGTGTGTTTAGAGGGAGACAGGTAGGCTCCCCTGTTGTCATCAGGAGCTAATAACTGCTGCTGATTGCCTGTTTGCAGGCCCGAGGCCAGCTGCATAAACACAACAGATCTAAGTTTAACAGCGATCTACGATTTTCTCTATAGAGGAATGTGACAGACATCAAGAAGCCGATCACATGTTAAGTCCAGAATACGCTTTTATAACAACCCTTTTTGCATTAAGTAGAGAACCAACGCAGGGAATAATCAGGTAAAGGATAACTCTGGTTTATTGCGTCTTTATTGCGAGATGGAGACAGCAGGAAGTCGTGAGATGATCGGACAGGTTGGAAACAAACCCCCCGTATGCTATACCAGGATTAACGGTAAAATTGTTCCCCAAACTGTCTGCAAATAGACTCCAACTAATCAATAAATCAAAATCTCATGTTGCTATATTAGGTAAACCGCAGAAAATGACAGCACTTAAGTCAGACATGTTTTACCTTCACATATCATATTTCATCCATATTTCAGAATATCTGACTATGCAGGTTGATCTGAGAGAAGAAAAAGTGGAGGAGGATGGGGGAGAGGGGGAGAAGATGAGGCACAGGAGCAGGAAATGAAAGATGCATCAGACGACAGAATGAGAGCAAAAACCAAACATCAACACACAGATAGAGACGGGAACTTGGAAAAGAGTGAAAGGAAGAGCGAGGGAACTGGAGTGAGAACAAAACCGTCTGCTGTATGAAAGCAAGCAGGAGAGAGTGTGTCAGAAAAGCAACTATCCTGTGGTGTTAGCCAGTGTGGAGGCAGACTAATTAGGAAGTGTGCAGTGCCGCCGGCTGGTTCGGCGACTTCGTCTTGCTGTGGCCAGCTGATTTAAACACAACACACTGGGGGGAAAAGCTCAGGCAGGCAGTTTTTTCCTTTGCTGCCTGCGTGCTGGAGGTAAGCACACATCAAAGTGCACGGTCAGTGTTTGGTTTCCCGGTGTTGAATTGAGAATAGAGTCGGACAGAAACTCAGAGGAGCTCTGAACTGGAAGCGATGGGAAAACAAAGCGGTTCTGTTGCCTCCCAAAAACCTTTTTATAGTCGGGCTGAAGACGAGTCTGTTATCACTTATTCTGAGGCTTGTATCTCTGGGTCCTGCCAGGCCACAGGAACCTGACCGAGTCAGAATTGGTTTCGTGGGTTTTGTAAAGAACAGAGGAGGAGAGAGGAGATCCACCTTGAAGCTGTAATGATGACTTTACATCAGAGGAGGCCTGAACACGACTGTTGTGATCATTTAGAGCAGCTCAGACTTACAAAAGACAGTAAAAATGGTCTGAATCAATGCAGCAGAGGCAGAAAAACCCTGATTCACAAGCTCCAAAAGCACTGGATCTTACACTTCCCATAATGTCACACTCAAAACCCAAAACCTCCAGAGGCACAGCTGTTCCCATGACTGGCAAACTGATCCTAAAATTGGTGTAATGCCCTTAAACATGGTGACTCAACAGTGCACTAATTTGGCTGTAATTATTGCTCCACATGTCACCAGATATTTAGTCAGTGTGTAGTTGTTTTTGTGGAATCATGGAAATCAGCAATTCAGTCACATATTGGTTACAAACAACACAAAATGATCATTCTTCTCTGTTTCCTTAGAAAATACTTGCAGTACTACTCTAAAAATCCTTCGAGCGAAACAGGCCGAGAAGAAAAAGTCATACTTTGGTTAAAACTGACGGCAGCTGATTTTAAAGGGCTGGGCGCCACCGCCTCACTGAACACAGCGCACCCCAGCATCTAACATAACAGGCACATTACTCACCACGTATCTGTTTTCTGTTATTAGACAAGTGCACAGCCATAAAAATCAAACTTGATTAACTCATAATCCAACACTAGCTTCCAGTAACAGCCAGTTTCCTGTGTGTAACTGACCATGAACAAAGGAAAGTCTGGAAGCTGCTTAAGCGCAAAAGGAAATATTTTAATTATTCAGATAGAGCACCAATAAACGATGCTTTAAAGGCAAAGAGAGACAAAAACTGGCTTAATATGCATGTGCTGATGAATAGCGATGTGTTGCTTTCAAGGGAACGACATATCCTCTCTCTTTGAGCTCTTCCTCAGGCAGGTGCTGTCTGACAACTAAATCCACAACAGACAACAGCACAGAAAAGTGAATTTCTGCATCTGCCTTAATGGGAAGTCTCCTCATATAACGTCAGCTCTGCACTTCTTTCACACTGTTTGCTTCCCGTCTCTTCTGTCTATAGGGGAATGAAACTGTGTCGCACCAAAAGGCAGGGAGAAAAGCATAACAGGAATGAAAACCAACGACATTCATGGCTTGTAAAGAGAATCAGCAAATCTGCATCCAAAAGCTTGTAGCTGCTTTTTTAAAAAGCCTGTCGAGAGCGATTTGAGAATCGGACTTTGTCACGGTGTCAGGTAAACTTAGAGGCGTGTATTCCTTGTGCCACTGCTTGAACCGTGGTAGAAATGTGGGAGCAAGCTCACTGATGTGTCACTTACTTGTCTTAGCTCACGAGCTCACCTTCATCTTCCTCTTCTGAGCACAATGGTGCATTTTACAACACACCTCTCTCGACTCTTTACATCTCTCCGCATTGGCCTCTCGCTTTTTTTCCCCCCACTGCTCTTTCATCTCATCTTCCCGTTTCTTGCTCCAGCTACAAAGACTGCCTTCTGGCTAATAAAATTTGACAAGCATAGCTAACCTTTTTTCTCCACAGGTCAGCCTCTAGCATAGCTCTAATCAAATGTGACGCCCATCACGGCGCACACCTGCCATTGAAGGCGTAATGAAAATGTCCGACAGTAAATTAGGGAGACAGTGCTGGGAGTCCACTGTTGAGGGCCTTGACAGGAAGAGAGGGGAGGGGAGGGGAGGGGGGGGGGGGGCACTAGCATGTCTCAGTTGGCAAAACTATGCAAACACACGCAGGCCACGCATGGACGCAGAGGCATGCAGACTTACTTCAAGAAACATCTGGATAAAGCTGCATTAGCATTCAGGATTTCACAAGCACACACACCACATCCACATGCATAATGCACACATTTCTTCCTCACACACACACACACACAGTAAGCTAAGACCCCTTATTACACCTCTGATTTTTTTTTTTTTTTTTTTTCATTTTTGTGAAACCCACCGGACCACACACAGCATTGTTGCTAGGTTACGCCGGGCTTCCTCTCAGAAACACTGCACGTGGGTGGCTGCGTGCGCGTCTATTTCGGACCGTGTGTGTTTATCTGTGTGCGTCTGCGTGAACGAAAGGCACGAGGGGCTGCGACCTCGCGGCGAGCTGCGTGTGTTTTAACAGATGTACCGACTTTGTGAATGAGCGCCTTTCGTCCAAGCCGCAGGTGGTGCGACGTGAATGGAAACAGTCGGCGGTGAGGGAGCGCGTGGGGGTGTGGATGCGTGACGTGAATGGGCGCGACCATGGGATACATGTGAGGTCACCCAACATGGCCACTGAGGCTATTTAAAGGAAAAATCTGGGAAGTTGGATCTTATTTTTGCAGTTTGGCCTTCATTTGAATGAGCTATGATTACATTATACTAATCAAAGCAACTGTTTAGAGCTTGAGCGAGCAGTCTGATGATGATCTAAAATCTATGAAAATGAGACCTGAGCTGGATTAAACTGGAATTATCCAAGTCTACAACAAGCATATTTTCATCTGAGGATTAATATACATTTAATGCATTACAGAGTATTTACATCAGGATGGCAAGTGTGTGATCCTGATGGCCTGAGGCTCTCTGATGCTGACCACGCTGCAGCACTGCAGGCAGGGGCTTTTGCTGCATGTTCTGCCACCTCTTGCTCCCCTTATTTCCTGTCACTATCAGTATCTGTGACAATCTGTCATATAAATCATATAAATGTCTGAAAAAGGAAAACAGAGGAGCTCTACGGCGGAGAAGAAAAGGCTGTCTCAGGCTTCGGCTACACAGCCAGTAATTATTACAAAATATTTCCAGGCTTATCTTTTAATTACTGATTGCTAATACATTATATACCTCTTAAAAGCTCTGTGCAAAGGTTAATAACAAGAACAACGAATATACGAATGCATGTTTTTTGGCGGCCACTTTTTAGTTTAATTACGTGAGTTTCTAAAAACCAACATGTGCAGTGTGACCTCGCTCTAACAACATTATCAGACATTTATTTCTGCCTTTCTTTGTCTCCAGAGACTCCCTCACACAGAGTTAACAAGCCAAAGAAGGCCCCTCATCCATCATGCTAATGCTAAAGACTATCTAATATACATTACGAGCAAAACAGGGGAGGGAGAATGGACAAGTGACACACCGAGAGTGTAAGGGAGGCAGAGGGATGGAGAGAAAGTGAGGGAGAAGAGGGAGAGAACAGGCTGGTAATGAAGTACCCACCACTAGTGGATGAGAGCTAAAGTGGTCTAACAGATCTGTCAGGCTGCTAGACTGTGGCTAATTATCCCTCCTCCTCTTTTGTCTGCATCCTCTCCTCTGTCACTTCTTCCCTCTCGAATTTACTCTGCCTAACACGTTTTCTCTCTCTCTCTCCATTCTGGCTCCGTCTTTCTTCCCTCTTTCTATACACTCTTTTCCTGCTTTCTCTTTTCTCTCCGTCCCTCCGTCTGTCACTTCTTTCCATCCCCATCTGTCTCCTTTCCATGTCCAACCTCTCCCTCGCTCTGTATCCTCTTTTTCCGGATGAAATTGGGTGTCTGGGGCTTAGTTTTTGATTTGCAAGTCAATAGTAATTTCTGTCAGACAGTTTAAATTGAGGGAAGTTTTAATGTGGCCTCTATTATTTCATACGGGAAATGATACATTTGCATTACAATCTCCTCTAGATTTTCTCCTTTTTCCTCTCACACATGCAAAACTGGAAGCAAGTTAAACTCAAAAACTTCAGCAGTAATAATATACAATATAGAGGGGGTGACAACACTGATAAGCAGTGTACTTCTGCAAGCATTAACCCTCCTCTTACACTGAAACAGCTGACTCTGACACCTGTGCTAAATATTAAGTTCTGTTGATATTCACATTTTTTTCCAAAGATGTTTTGTCATTGTATTACCTTGAATTGCCTGAGCCTCCACAAGTTCTTCTTTACACTTAGTTGTGGCTCTATTCATGTCATAAAATATGAAAAACATGTTTATGATCATTTGAAAGCCATGGGGAAGTGCAGCACTGTGCAGCAAGACAATGATGTCATACATACAGACAAAGCAACAGAGGAGGTTTCTGTGGCCAAACATGATGTTCTTAATGGGCCAAGGGAGTCACCTGACCTCTCTCCAACTGAGCATGTGTGGCAGAGCATCAGCCGTGACGAAGGACTGTGCTGATATCTGTCTGTAGAGGACTTCAGATGGCTAACGGCAAAGGAGTTCCACTACATATTACAAATAATGCAGTTATTCATGATTATTATGGAACTTTTTGTCTCTTAAAATTTAGGATGATGTCCAAAAAGGGCTTCAGCTCACTCACGATGTGGAATCTAAGACCCTTAAACAACAGCTGAGAGTTAGCACTTCCTGTTGTGCACAGAGCAAACAGCAAAAACGCATCACGGCCACGCCCTTTTTAACCTCACTGTATATGCATTCATATACATAATTCATCGTACGGCATCCATGAACGCCTCTGAATGTCTCCAGTAATTCCAGTTGTACTGATTTTGCATTCATACCTGAATCAGGAACTGCTTTTGCATCGGCCTACGAGGCATTAAAGGGCCAAGTGCGAACAGACGAGGATGCAGCTGGTGGCCTGAGAAGTGTGGCGGCTTGGAATTCAAACAACACTGAATTGGAGAGAGGGCTGAGCGGAGGCAACCTTGTGCTTTCTGGGATGTGTTCTGCTGCACCTGCACTCGCATTTGTGTGCATGTGTGTGTGTGTGTGTGTGTCAGTAGGTGAATGGGTAAGAAAATGAGACACAGGGAGAGAGGATGTACTATTTGAACATAGGGCTCTGCAAACAGTATATCCTATAGTTGGACTGAGACGCCCAACTGAGCCTTTAGCAAAGGAAGGGAAAAACATGCGAAACTTTAATATTTCTCCATATTTTAAGCTCGGCAGTAACACAAACTAACTTTTTGTGCATATCACTACCCAGTTCTTTCTATGAAGCTTATGAAAAAATCTAATTATCAAGTAGAGATGATGGTCATGTTTTCAGAGAGTTTAAAGATTCACAAAGGTCAAGATGGTCGCAAACACAACAGAGGAGGAACATAAATCATTCATGCCATTACTGTACAAGTGTGTGTGTGTTCCTATATGAGGTGTGTAACTACAGTGTAAGCATGCACTCATGGTTTATGCATTTTCTGGCTTGGCAGACCATGAATGTAGATATGTGCAAATACTCCCTCACTCACGCTGGCCAATCGGCGCTGCGTGACCTTGTGTTTACACACCTGCACACACAACTTTGTGTGTCTACACAGATCTGCAGACGCGAAATGCTACACACGCATTTCAGAAACACATATGTATGACAATACTGTACCGGTCCCCATAAGTACAGTATATAAATGATTAAGCCCCTCCCTCTCCTCTCTCACCTGTCTGCGTGTGTTTGATGCTGGTGCTGTGGAGCAGGCGGGGGTCTGGACTTGTTGACCTTGGCGTAGAGCCCATCCAGCTCCTCAGAGGAGACCTGAGGCTGGTTGGACCCCCCTGTCAGCGCTGCAGGGGATGGTGTGCGGCTGATAAACGTCTGGGGCGAGGGTGGCTGGCGGAAGTTGTTGATGCGAGCGTAGTTGGGGTCGCTGTCGTCGTCTTCCACGTCGGGGAGCGAGGCCGGGTCTGGGGTGGCGTGGCCAGAGTGGATCTCGGCGTAACGTGGATCATAGCTGTCAGACGGGAGGGGATGAGGTAGTTACACATGGGGACACACACACACATTCAACTGAGCAGTTGTTTTGCAGGACTAGCTGGGTGCATGTTGCTACATCAGGATGATTCACAACTTGTCAGGTAAGCTGTCAATCAAAGCACTTTACCACACTGGCAAATGCTCCTCTATGATTGTGTGAACTTTCCGGCTCTTTCAGCTCTTTCCCGTGTTGTAAATCCCTCTCTTTTGACACTCTAAGCTGTGAAAAACCAACACACAAACGTATTCCTCCCACGTCTGATTCATACCCGTCTCTGTTGTCAGGGATCCTGTCCAGCTCCTCTT